>NW_025977241.1:0-7057 GCF_021869965.1 Rhincodon typus | reverse complement strand
AGTAGGAAAGCTGACGTTTCGGGCCTAGAAACATCAGCTTTCCTGCTCCTCTGATGCTGCTTGGCCTGCTGTGTTCATCCAGCTCTACTCCTTGTTATCTCTCATTCATTGCATCTCAGAGTTTTACGTGGGATCCACAGAACGTCACATATGACAGAGAAATTAAACAAATGAGATGATTAAGAGGCTGATTTTCTCCCTTCCGTCAGCACCACAGCACTTCTTGCAAAACTTTTGTATTAGGGCCTTCCAGGTAAATGCAAGATAAAAGGTGTTAAAAACTGATTGTAACACGAGTCAGCAAGTGTGTGTGACCTGATGTTCTAGATTGTGTTCTAATTTGCGATGGCAGGTCATTGTTCTGAGAAAAGTCATTTAGACTCTCCTGCACTGCAGGTAAAGAAATAAGATTAGGACTTACACACACTCTAAATGCTGCCAATTAGCCACAGTTTAAAGGAATCAGAACAAATAATTCTCAATCAACCTACAAAGTCAAGAATTTTGAAGCTAACTGTTCAGTGGTACTGGTAATATCCACTGCACTGGTGTGGCCATGGTACTGGTAATATCCACTGCAATGTGTGGCTATGATTTAAGTAAAAACCCTTCCCAAACAATTCAGAGTCTGATCCATACATCTTTTCTTTTAGCTTTTTTTTTGGACTCACCTCTTAGCTCGAATTTATGGGCACGTGTCTTGTTATTATTTCTTCTTGCATTTATTAATGAATAAACTCATTTTTTTTGTTAGTTCAAAAAAGCCTGGTTAAATTGGCTCCTTTAAAAATCATTTCAGTTTAGGAGAAAGGTATCCACAGGGAAGGGATCATTTTAATATTAACCTTGTAATGACAAACTAGAGGCTAACAGTATAACCAGGGGGAGCCAGTTCACTCCTCCTAAAGTGGGGTCCTAACAGCTTGAGGTATCCAATTTAGAACAGGATCAAACTGGGGAATAAACTGACCTTTTCCCAGCCACCATCAGTTCTGAGGAAGGTTCACTGGACCCGAAACGTTAACTCTGTTTTCACCTTCACGAATGCTGCCAGACCTGCTGACATTTCCCAGCAACTTTGTTTTTGTTCCTGTTTCAAACTGGGGAATGTCACCAGGGTATTATTCCTTTCAAACCTTGTGAGGAAAATCAGGCATTTTTTCTCGACATTGAGAATTTCATTTTATCATTGTCACCACAATTTTCCAAATTTCTTGCCATTATCAGATGGATGCAAAATTCTGCAATACATGTTCAAATGACAATCCCCATTTCAGTTTTATGTGATGCGTATACTCTATGCGCTCTTACTTCTCAGTTAAGAGTGTACACATTTTTATTCCTTGCAGTGTATGGATCCTTCAGAGACCTTGATGTTCAATTGCTTTGTTCTCAACAACATGTGATGAATACAACAAAATGATTACATTAAGTGCAATAGAACATGTAAAAAATGAGATACCCAAGAGTTAGAGTCTTGTAAAAGAATTCAAAGTAGAGAATAATGCACGCCTGACTAGTCCTGGTTAGCAGAGAACTCTTCATCTATAGCACATCCAAAAGAGAAGAATATCTGCAGCAGTTGTTAAGTCTAATAAAGTTTTTCCAGTCTTAAAAATGACCTAGTAATTTCATGACATGTGCAATGAAAAAGATCAAAAAATTAATAATCATTTGACATAAAAGCTAGTTTGATTTTAATGCTTGCGCCACTGGTAGCTGTTATCTACAAGGACAGCCACGTTACTTCTTGCAGCTGCTGTCTTTAGGCATACTCAGTAGAGTCTTAATAATTGTAACATAATAGCTTCCAGGTTACTCACTGATAATTTGCCATTGCATTCCAGGAAATACCAATCAGTATATGCATGAGAGCAGGATACAATTAAAGACATCTAGGCTACAGTCAAATAGGAACACACGACCCTTATAGTCAGAGGTCAAAAGCTCAGAGTGCTCTTCCTCTATAACACAACTTTGCATCTTACTGAAAGCCAAAACTAATAACTTTACAAATAGCAACAAAGTTGAAATTACACTGAGTGAGTGAATGGTAGTCCTCTTAAAAAATTGACTTGTCTCTAAAAATGTGCATTCCTTTCATAAGTCTGTGTTAGTAATGTGATACTGGGTTTATATAAGATCTAGCAAAATTGAACCACACAGCTTTTTGTATTCATTGTATTGATTCTAGACCTTGCCATATGGAACACTTATTCCAGCAGTCCCAGATCATTGGATACTTTTTCAAGTTGAAGATAATGATCCATGTATCTCTGGCTATAATTTCAACATTTTTCTTGTATTCCATATTTTCAGACTGTTTGAAGTATGATTACTTCAATACATGTAAATTATGTGGTTCGTATCACTTCGTGGCTTATTTCCTATAAACCACCCAGTGTGTATTATCTGTTCCCATGATATACTGCAAAGCTTACAATGTGCAGGTTATGAGACTTTATTGGAAATGACCATTGGTATTATTGTACTAAATGTCTTTTAACCTTTAAACTTCCATCACTTCAGGGAATTTTTAAAACTCCCTGGGACAATCAATTTCTTGTTTTTAGTTCACACACCATGGAATAGATTTTTATGACAATCTGTCTGCTTCCAGCTATTCCACAAATGACAAATCTGTTGAGTTCAATTTCACAACTTCCTGTCGTGTGAATTGAACTGTGACTTCTGCGCTGCTATTCCAGTACCACAACCAATGACGTCACTGCCTAATGGTCATCATTTTGTGATATCTTTGATTCTACTTTTGTGTCAATCTCCAACATAGCAGGATTCAAATTATTCTTTCAAAGATACCGAAGCCTGGGCCCTTCAGTTTTGAGCAATGACTATATTTCAAAAGAATGCACTTGGTAACAAAGCAACTTTGGTTGTCTTCAGGATACAGCAAGGTGTTGTATCAATTCCATTGCCACTCTTCCTTTCTTTCTTTCACATCAGCCAAGAGCTACTCAAATGTACATGTAGCATTTGATTGTTTATCAGATCTGGGTCTGGCTGCCTCTCAGAAAATGATTACTTGCATTACAATGCAAAGCTGAATGAAAAGATAAGTACAAAGATGAATGGTCATTGATGATCAGTAATTAGTATTTGATACATTAATCATGTATTCACTGTGAGATTTTCCGAGACTACATGCCACCAGCTGGGCTTCACGAACTAAGAGCAATTTTTAAAAAAATTAATTCACAGGATATAGGCATTGCTGGCAGCATTTTTGCCTCCTCTTAATTGAGCTTGATAAGGTTGTGGTGAGCAATCTTCTAAAGTCACCTCTTTGTATATCTGAGTGGCTTGTCCTATAGAGCACACCAGAGGACAGTTAAGACTAACACACATCGTTGTGAATGTGGAATCATGTGAGAACCAGACTAAGGAAGGATAGGTGGTTTCCTTCCCTACAATTCAGCAAGGGTTTTACAACAATCCAGTGTTTTCATGGCCACCATAATTTATAGTCACTTTTTAATTTTATATTTTTTGTTCACCTCATTCATTGAACTTTAATACCTTAACTGTTATCTTGGGATTTGAACTCACATCTCTAGGGTACTAGTGCAGGCTTTTGGATTACTTGTTGAAAGCATAGTCATTATGGACTGAATCATAAATTCTTTTGGCTAAATTCAAGTTATGTTGAGTTTTCCTGCACATTTTCTCACCGCATCTTAACAAAGCCACCTCATTAACTACCTTCTCTGCCCATATTGTGTCCCTCAGGTCCAGTTCTGGCCCCATCTGACCATCTTCCATTTGCAGAACAACTCGCCACTCACCAGCTATCCTGACATTCAATGATGCCCCTTATCCACACCATCCTGAAAAACCCATTGTGCACCCAGCCAAGTACTGACAGTATTCGGTAAAACACGGAGCTGTAGATCTAAAACAAACAAAAACAGAAATTGCTGGAGAAATTCAGCAGGTCTGGCAGCATCTGTGAAGAGAAAACAGCATCCATGTTTTGAGTCCAGTGACCCTTCTTCAAAACTGATGACAGTTAGGAAAAGGTGGTATTTATGCTGATGATAGTGGGTGGGGGGAGGATGGTAAGGGACTGAGGAGATACGTGGAGAGAGAAGACCGTTAGTTTCTGCTACCACACTAGGTATTAAACAAGAAATTGGAGGTCCGTGCAGTAATGGTACACCTGTGATCACAGTGACTTTAATTTGCTCACATATTGGACAAACAAACTAGCAATGGTGTTGTGGAGGACTTTTTGCTGGAGTGTGTATGTGATGATTTCTTTTAGACAAATATGTTAAGGAACCAACTAGAGAACAGGTTATTCTACGCTAGTATTAGTCAATGACAAAAGATTTGTTAACAATCTTGGCAATAAGGGAGACTAGTGGATGTAGTCTATTTCAATCTTCAGAAGGCTTTTGATAAGATCCCTCATAACAGGTTAGTAGCTAAAGATAAAGCATATGAGGTATAGGACAATATATTGCATGGATTGAGAATTTGTTGACAGGCAGGAAACAGAGAGTGAGTAAGTAGATCTGTTTCCAAGTGGGAGGCGATAACAGTCGGGGTACTGCAAGGATCAATGCTTTGTCCCAGGTATTCATGATACATAAATGACGCCGATGAGAGACACAAATCTAACATTTTTTAGTCTGCTGACAACACAAAACTGGGAAGATCTGTGAGTTTTGAAGAGGATGCAAGGAGGCTTCAAGATAATTTAGACATGTTGAATAAGAGAGAAAACACATAGCAGAGGCAGTACAATGTGTGCATGAGAAGTTACACACTTTGGTATGAGAAACACAAAGAAAGAGTAATATTTAAATAGTGACATTTTAGAACATACGGATATACAAAGGCATCTGGATGTCATGAAAGTAGACAGGCAGGTGCAGCAAGTAATCAGGAAGGAAAATGGAATTGTGCCTGACATTGGAAGAAGGTTTGAGTTCAGAAGTAAGAATGTTTTACTGCAGTTATACAGAGCTTTGGTGAGATCACAACTGGAGTATTGTGTCCTGTCTTGGTCTACCTGTATAAGAAAGGATATACTTGCCATAGAGGGAGTGGAGCATATTAAGGATGGCAGAACTGTCTGGTGAGAAGATACTGGCTCAATTGGGCTTATATTCATTAGAATTTAGAAGGATGAGGGGGGATTTGACTGAAACATATAAAATTCTAACAGGGTTGTACAGACTAGATGCAGGGAGGATATTTCCCTGGATGGGCAGTTTAGAATCAGGGGATAGAGCCTTAGAATATGGGAAAGACCATTTAGCATTGAGATGAGGAAAGATTTTATCATTCAGAAAGCTGTGGAGGCTTTTTTAGATTTTAGAAGCATCAAGGGGTATGGGGCAAAAGCAGTAATAAGGCATTGAGATAGAGGATCAGCCATGATCACACCAACCAGGCTCGAAGGGCTGAAGGGCCTACTCCTACTCCTAGTTTCTATGTACGTATTGCTGTCCAAGGTCCATACTCTGACACTAATGTTTGCAACACTGCTAAAGCTGCATGCCCGCAATACTGCCTAATGGTTTCCTCAGAACCCCAGTAGTAATAGCCATGCCACCCACTTTCAACTTCCTTAATAGCTGTCTCTCACTCATTCGAGGAAAGAAACAGCCCACAATAGAGAGCAAAGACACAGCTGATTGGCCACCTGACTACTTATGTGGAGAGCTACCTGACTCCAACTCTGTCATGTCTCTTCTTCTAAACAGCAGGAATAGCATAAGGTCGGTATTTCTGGCTGAGGGGGCCTAGTGCAAAAAGGCAAGACAATGTAAACTGGAATATTGTGAAAATCCAGGTAGGCTCGGAGTCAGCACTATTGCAGTGATCATAGAACTCAGAGATGCAGCCTGGCCCGGTCCATGAGCTGGGTGTATGTCCCTGTACACACAATATCCTTGCTGCGGCATTATAATGGTAGTTGCTGCTGGAGTCCATGGTGCAGCATTGGAGTGTCCTGTAAGTGGATCAGAGATGTGCCATGTGAATTCTTAGAGGCTAGCACATATAAGATGCCAATGTCCATGGACGTGAAGTGTACGTGGCTAGTGCCCTTGGAGCATGGCCTGAGATGTTGGTGCCTGGTTTCAAACATGGAGGTCCTTTGAAGCAAGTGGCGAGCTGAATTCACTGGGAACCTGCTTATGTCTCCATGTTGAGTTTTCTCAACATCTAAAGTGTTTGGTGCATTTAACAAGATTAGGATTCTGAATATTAATGAGGTGATTTGGGTCATTAACAAGGTGTTTCACAAGCTATAATATAATAGAATCTTGTGAAAAGCATAAAAGATGGAGTGAGATGCACTTGATTTTGAAATTGGGCTCATCAGACTTCTTGTCTGATTCTGCCACAAAATCCACCATATCTCATGATGTTCAGATCCCAGTAATATTCTACTCTACGTTCCCTTACCTAACCACTTCCTCTGATTTGAATGTAGGCAACATAAATGTAAATTTATGATGCTTTTATGATAGCCTATAACATCAGAAAATCATACATCCAGAAGGTACACAATGATGTACTTTGTTCTTAAAATGCACATAAATATCATTACATATATTATAATCTTATAGTGATTCAATTTGACTCATTATAAAGGTTGTGGTTTCTTCATTACCCTTGGCTGCATTGCTAAACGTCAAGTTACTTTATGGTGTTGGCTACAGCTCAGTTGCAGCATTGACACTGCCTTAGATAGTTGTTGGTTCAAATCATGTTGCAGGATTTAGTATGAACTACAAGTCTTACACTCACTTTGGAAGTAATGTCTTTCAGAAGAGATGTCAAACTGAGAGCCTGTCTGCTGTCTTAGATGGAAGTGGCATTAATATGAAAAAGATCTGGGATATTACTAATGCCCTGACCCATACTTATCACTCAATTAACATCACAAAAGCATATTTTGTGGTCATTATCACATTGCTACACAAATAAGGTACTGCAGATCCAGGAAATCTAAAACAAAAACTGGAAATACTCAAGAGACAACAAGGTGCAGGGCTGGATGAACACAGCAGGCCAAGCAGCA
>NW_025977240.1:0-7057 GCF_021869965.1 Rhincodon typus | reverse complement strand
TCCTTCACAGATGCTGCCAGATCTGCTGAGTTTTTCCAGCAACTTTGTTTTTGTTCCTGATTTCCAGCATCCCCAGTTCTTTCGTTTTTTATTTTTTTTTTTTAAATGCCTTTAAAGCTTTTTTTTCAGTCAGTGAAAGTCTCGTCTTTCCATATTTGCTTCCTTCTCAATGTACAGTTTTGTTTAGGGAAAAAGTATAAGCTAAGTTAGATCAATGAGGAAACAGCAATGTTAAGTTAAAGAAAATAACAGTACAATTATTAGTAACGAAGAAGAAAGAATGAGTGCAAGAAGATCTGTGGGTAAGGGAAAACATAAGTATTTATAGTTTTAGTGAAAGCCATTGGGCAGAATGACCCCTGCCCCTGAAAGAAAGTAGCAATAGCGAGTCAATTATAGTTAATGGCACGATCAGAAAATTGAAATTCTCCACATTGAAAAAAGACTGATTTTCCACTTGAGGTTTTTATAATAAGATAGAATTCTTACGCAGTGAGTTGTGAGGGGCATTTACGTGTATTAACAACTCATTATTATCTATGTCATCTTATATCTCTTAATTTATAGATCTTAATTCATATGCAGTTTGCTAATTTTCCAGGCTGTGGAGAGAAACTGGACAGTGACCGAATTGAAAGTTTAAGTACCTGGAAAAGACATCCAATATAATCCAAGGGGAAACTGGTGATCCAACCAACTCGAGTTTGACAGAATCTATTTATGTCAGTGGACATCTCATTAATTACAAGCTTAATACAGGGGTGAATGTCACGGTCTTAACAGATTGTTTACCTTGGGTAAAGAGACAGAGGTTACACCCTCCAGGCATGAAACTACATGGCCCACATGGAGCCGCTCTTTAGAATAAAGACATGTTACAAGAACTCTGCAATACAAAGCTTGCACAATAGTGAAAAATGTCTATATAATTTATGACCAAGAAACTTTACTCTTCTGCTTGCTTGCTTGTATTGACCTCAAAATTCTTGATGTAGCAGGGATAATTCAATTAGTTACAATAAACAGTGAATAGGTCAAGAGTGATCAGGTTAAAGCAATTTCTGTCCAAAACAAAAACACGAACTGCTGGAAAGGTTCGACAGATTTGGCAGCATCTGTGGAGAGAAATCAGAGTTAACATTTTGGGTTCAGTGACCGTTCTTCAGAACTGGTTTCAGTTTCTGTCCCTGTCCAAAATAAGCTAGACAGAGAAAAACTGGTCTAGGAACAAACAGTTGGTCAAGTGACAACTGGTAGGAAGTCCATGGAAAAACTTCTGTACTCATGATGGAGCTCAGAAAGAAAAACTTGAGATTGGAGATGACCTATGTTGCATAAGAGGTGTTGGCATACTGTCAACAGGAGGAAATGCACAGGGTTTGCAAAAACATTTTCAACTGCAATGATTGAAAAAAATTCAGCTAACAGAAACTAAACCTTTAAGAAGATACAAATGAACTATAAAAGAATGAACAGTAGAACCCTCTGGAGCTAATTAATCAATCCTAAACTGAAACTGTTCAGGCACCACACATCCTGGTGAACGAACTTCAATAACCGATTCAGCTTTGATGTCAGATGACAAAAAAAAGGTCAAGATGATTATTTCAATTCTTCATCTTCCAGGGAAGAATTACCCAGCGCCAGCGACAGAGCTAAGTCAGTAGTGACCCTCAGGTAACATGACTAAAGATGTTTCACCTTTATTTATTATTTATTTATTTTTATCAGTAAGGCAACCATAGAGGGTGAACAAAGATGTCCAACCAAATCTGCACGTTGCAGTAGAAAATTTCCTTCCTTCAGCACAGATGTCTGAACAGATTGAGAAGAAACATTTGCTTATGCGATTGAAAATGAGCTGCCTATGAAAGATAACACAGAGAAGACAACCAACATCTACAGATTCAGGATATGGTGAAGAGGAAATTCCCTGCCCAGAAATCTAGACACTTCACTAAAATAAAATACCTGTTTCACAGAGCCTTACCATTCCCCAGATGAAACAACTACCTGTTTCAGCGGGGAAGATATCTACAGCAACAGAAATTCAGGTAGTTAGAGATCATCCAGTTAAGGTAATGGGCTGACTATCTAGTGCACGAACAGCAACATTCTCAGTAAAGAACTCCCAAGAGATAAAGGTTTTCCCATGATGAGAGATGTGGTAAACTTTGCAGTGTCAAGAACAAAACCAACACAACAATCTTCAAGCCAAAGACCTACCAATCTTCCAAATCTGAAGGGAAAGCAATCTTGAAGAATTATGAAACCTTCAGAGTGCCTAAAGTTTTGAAGTTGGGAATAGGATAGTAGTGGATGAGGTAGCAGGTAAATGCATTAATATACATGAATACATAAATGCTAACTATGGGGAAAAAACCTTGAAGAGAAATGGAAAAGATAATGGTTCTGAAATGGTTAATGTAGCAGACTGCATTGGGCTCCACCCCAGTCTGACTTTGCCAAATAGACTTGGTTAGGGATAAGGCAGTACCTTCAGGATCTGTGGAATTAAGGCCTCTGTTGACCGATCTCTTATTGACCGATCTCTTATTGACCGACAATAAGTGACATCTTGTTTAAGATGTTCTCTTTAAGACTCAGTTGGTGGAAGAAAACTATTGCCATCATACACTGCCAGTGGTTGGACTCAAAAAACCAAACACAACTGACCCCAGAACCTTTGGTGAGTTATCTAAGTATGAAACTAAGATTGGTAACATTACCAGCAGTACTGATCCCTAAGCTGTGTATTTTGTGCAGTCAGTCACAAGCTCAGCTTGCTGGATTCACCATGTGGGAATAGATAACTTCAAAAAAAAAGGTATTCTTCGTGACCAGACATTGTGAAGCTGTAAAGGTTATGTTGGCATTGCCACCCACAGTATGAGATCTGCATTTCAGATGTTGTCAGTGCTACAACCCTCAAAGCCCAGTATGCCACAAGTTTCGAAATAACCCATGTTGCTGTAATCTACTGGTACTTCCATGTAATAAGACCCCAGTCAGGACAGATTTACAGTGCTTTTAAATCTGTGAAGAAGCTCTAAATTATGCACTTGCATTTTGTTAAGCCCCAGAGACCAGTTTTAATAACATTGTGAAATCTGCCAGCTAATCTTGTTAAGAACAGAGAGAACTTGTAATGCATATGCATTTAGTTCTTATGACAGGATTCTCAGTAGCGGCAGTATGTGGTAATATTTTCATTTTCATTTTCAGAGTTCAAACCAAGCAGCTTCATTGGAAAAACAAAATTTTGGAATGAACTAGTTATTTTGATTTAGCAAGCTAATGGCAGCATTAATGGGAAGAGCACTGTAATAGTGTAATGGGATTAGTCTGCAAAGATATCCAGGCTGCCTAGTTGTCACAGATTAAAATTCTTACCTGCACTTAGACATGGAACTTTAGAGGCAAATTTATTGAAATATTCTTTGAATATTACCTTGGTAAAGAGCAGTTTATGGCTTTATTTTATCTATATGGGGAGCAATCTGTTTGAGGATAAGTGCTTTCTGTTTCCTATGACCTTTGTGTGCATCAAACGTTTATATTACTTGTATTTATTAATTTATGGAGTGAGAAGGATATTCATATTCAGTTCTATCTCTTGTATTGCAGTAAGCAATTTATAAGCAACCCACTTGATCCAAATAAGATGGTCCCAATCCCTTGCCATCACCCTGATCAATACCCTGAACTAAGCTACCACCCTTTCCCCATCCAAACTCTGAAGTCTCAAATTGTTCTGTTACCCAATACAAATGCAAATAGTCCCCATCATTCCTCAATTTCTTTACCTACTAATAGGCAACAAATTTCAATCAGGTAGGCTCTCAGATAGAAAAAAGAGTGGAAAACGTCTAAAATGTTTTCTGGACTAATGAGAAGTTCTGTATGTCATGGTCTCCTCTGTGAAAACCCTCTCTCTGCTCTGTCCCAAAATCACAGTTATTACAGGGAGCCATTAAGTTGAGATTAATCCTGAGTAAATTTGGATAATTCAATTGATATCCAATATAGCATAGTTTGAATTTCTAACTTGGATTCATTTGAATTCTGAATTGGTTGTAAAGACCAATTTCCAAACATTATCCAGACTTGACCAATAGCCAAATCCTACAGGATATCTTGAATAGCTGCTTGGATAGCTCCAGATCGCAAACCTTATATAGATGACATTGTAAATGATATATGCATACTAAACAATTATATGTTGTGTAAATTGATTATTCATAAACAAATATTGCCAATCAGAATATTATTCCCCAGTCTTAAATAGTGCATAACATCTCTGCGCTGTCAACTATATTTGCTGATGCCATGCATGAAATTGATATTTCTTTAGGTTATTAAAGAGAAGCTCAGACACTCTTATTGCTGCTGAAAACTAATATTTGTTAAAACAGCCTAAAAGATTATGGAAAATCAAGAAAGCTGCATTCTATATCTTTAAGTCCAGCTCTGCAATTTTGGTTATTTGCCTAATTAACATTACAGTGATGTTTAGATATACTATTAATTACATTTTTATGGAATTGTCAGTTTTTATTGACATTTTTCACATGCAGGTAATAAACAATAATTTCTAACAGTGATTTCATGCAATAATTTAATAGTGATATTATATATTAGTTTTAATGTGAGTGATAGATTATGACTGCTATTGAGGGGGTGGAATGACAGTGCATCCACCAGCATGCTCAGGTGTGCCCACTTGTTAGGCATTACGCAAGTACAGTGCTGAAGAATATACTCTTCCAGACCTCTGGTAATTGTCCATCACCCTGTCCCACTCATTAAAGCAGTACGATCCCTCTTGTCCAGCCATTTCAGATACTTAATTTTTTCAAAGACTACCTTTTGATTTTTGGGAGCTTGTTTTTGATATTCATATGCTATTTTTTTCATTCTCCCTCACTCCTTTATGAGGTGATCCAGTCATGTAGTAACATCATCTACTGTCTTTGCATTGATGTGTTCTGCATTTGAACTTGCACAGAAGCAGAATTAGAAGACTTTATCAATGTCCTCAATAATTATCAACCATCCATTAACCTAATGCCACAATACACAAGCGAAATGTTGATTTCCTCAATGACATAGCATACAATTTGGTGCAAGACGATGGCCATTAGTTAACAGCAGAATTTTTTTTTCAAAATAAGTGCCACATACTCGTACATACACAAAGCCATCATCTTAACACACCTGTCACAGCTAATGCATCTTCATATTATACTCACAAAGTTGTAATATTTTAATAAGCCAGCCTAACAATTTAAACTTAACAATTGACATAGTATTCACTACAATAGCATCCAATGCATTTTTCCCATATCATAGCTCTTGGACCATATGCAACCTTAAGATTCCACTTTCATTTGCAAGTATTTCTTTATTTCAGTGATTTCAAGGTTTTTTAGCTGCTAGTTAGCTGACTGTTCCTTAATTGACAGGGTTGAATCTGTTCACTCTCTTATTTAGCCTGTCTCGTGCAGCCTCCATCTTTTAAAGTAATGCTTGTTGTGTCAATGACAGTCACATTTGTTTCGTTATTAAATCATCAAACAATGTAAAGTTTAGAGAAGTATTCCACCGCGAGGGTATAATCTTGTGTATTATGAATAGATCAATTGCTATTTTCATCTAAGGAGTAGGTGGAAATGGCATAGATGTAGAGGTTCTCTCCACTGTTGGGGTTAAAACATTTGGCATGTCTCACACGTCCTTGAATATTTTAATTCACCTCTGGCTAGTACACAGATTCATCTTGAGCATTTAATACTTACATGTCCCTGGTGTGACATGAGGATGATATTTTGGCATAATGATTTTGGTAGTCGATCTTGTTAGCACTTGAAATTGATTTGTCATGCTAAACCACATTTCTTGGAATCAGCAGTTGCTTCATCTGTAAAGCAAAACTGCATACATTGTTTGCACAGTTGCAATACAGAAGAAGGTATCGTTGGATGCCCAGTCCATAAGCAAGCGTTTGCTGCTCATTTCTCTTTGGAGTTTGGTTCTCTCAGGAGATGAGTGCAGTGTTTGTTCCTTTTACAGGTTTTATTTCTCTCTCTCTTTATTTTTCTCTTTTCTGGCTCTATTTACCTTTGTTGTTTTCTGTTGTTGTTCCTTTACTGGCCTTGGTCCCTTTAACAGTTTTGCTTCAAGAAATATATCATGTAGCCACAGGTTTTTGCCTGTAGATGGTATTCACACCAACTAAGGAGTGATGGCATAGTCCACTTTTTTAAAGCACCAATTTGTAAAAAAAAACTGCACAACCTCAAGGCACAGGTGTGGAAAACTGATTTTTTTTTTAGTTTTTTAAAAACTGTATTTTCACTTAGGAGAGCTTTGTACTGTGAAGACCTTTTAATTGCAATTTTTTTAAAAAGATCAGAATTGCAGCCTCTTGGTTTTTTTTAAAGGGGAAGTGAGACAGAATTCATTGGCACAGATCTACAGCCTTCGGTTTTGATTAGATTGGTAGCTTCAGCCTTTTTGTTTCATTTTTAAGTTAGGCAGTGTTCAAAGTTTCTACTAACTTGGAAGACATTAGATTTTAATGAAAAGTAAGTTAGCTTTAACCTCTAGTTGCTCAGTGCTCTGTCCACAGATCTGTATGGCTATCTGTCCTCACAGATGGTGATGTTGTTGATTATCCAAACTCATTGATATCTAGGGCTGTTTTTGAGTTGTTCCTTAATCAGTTTTCCAAATATCTACCACTGAGATCTTGGATTTTTTTTAATAGACAGCCACCATTGCTAACCATATATAGGTTTTGACTGCAGCAAGATACATAACGCAAGCATTGCTGCATAAGGTAATCTCCCATAATGTAGGTAACTCAGTGTGAATAATGTGGTATTGAAGAAACCAACAGAATTCTTTTTACAGCTAACTAATATTTATATATTAATATTACATGTACATCCATGTCAATGTCTGGGCTCACCTTAAGCTATCAAGGTACAAATAGCAGAGATAGTAGGAACTGCAGATGCTGGAAAATCTGAGACAACAAGGTGCAGAACTGGAT
>NW_025977239.1:6617-7057 GCF_021869965.1 Rhincodon typus | reverse complement strand
TCAGTACTGACCCTCTGACAGTGTAGCACTCCCTCAGTACTGACCTTCTGACAGTGTAGCACTCCCTCAGCACTGACCCTCTGACAGTGCAGCGTTCCCTCAGTACTGACCCACTGACAGTGCAGCGCTCCCTCAGTACTGACCCTCTGACAGTGCAGCGCTCCCTCAGTACTGACCCTCTGACAGTGCAGCGCTCCCTCAGTACTGACCCTCTGACAATGCAGCGCTCCCTCAGTACTGACCCTATGACAGTGCAGTGCTCCCTCAGTACTGACCCTCTGACAGTGTAGCGCTCCCTCAGTACTGACCCTTTGACAGTGCAGCGCTTCCTCAGTACTGACCCTCTGACAGTGTAGCACTCCCTCAGTACTGACCTTTTGACAGTGCAGCACCCCCTCAGTACTGACCCTCTGACAGTGCAGCGCTCCCTCAGTACTGAC
>NW_025977239.1:0-6607 GCF_021869965.1 Rhincodon typus | reverse complement strand
TCTGACAGTGCAGCGCTCCCTCAGTACTGACCCTCTGACAGTGCAGCAAGCACTCCCTCAGTACTGACCCTCTCACAGTGCAGCACCCTCTTGGTTCTGATCCTTGGACCGTATTTGAGTATATCCTCACATCTGTGGACCTGGGCCTGATCTTTTGACTCCTGCTTGAAAGTGCTATCCACTGAGTTTTGACTGACTTGCCTGGCAGCTAGTAAAATCTATATCAGATTTCATTGTTAAATTGTCATGTAAATAAGAACAGTATGGTTCAAGAGTCATGGCAAGCTGTCTGATTGAATGCATTTTTCTTGTGCTTAGGAATTATTAGGCTTTGTTTTCTGCTTTGAGGTTTGCACACTCAATGTTGTAGTCGCAGGTCTTGCGAGTCAGATGTCTTGGGAAGTCAACCTGCTTGTTGCTGTTGTGGTGGCAAAAATCAGAATTGAACAAATGGCACGATAAATGTTTGGTTGTGGTTCATCATGCATTGAGCCACCACAGTGATGGACTAGTTATGCACAGGAGGCATAGGCAGTCACAGTGTTTTAACAGTGTTACCTTGGAGAGGAATATGTTCCTGATATCCTCCCCTTGCCTGACTTTAGAAATACAACTGTGAAATATTTTGAAACCTTTTTACTACACACTGAGTCATTGCAAGCCATTGTTGAGTTGCGAATTGGAATCTTTTATGTTGGCGTTGCTTATTGATGAACTGTGGCAGATGGAGTTCAATGTCAGCATGTATGAGGTTATCCATTTTGGATTGGTGAAGGATAAATGAGGTACTTCCTCGATGGCATGAAGGCATTCAGTGGATGTCCAAAGAGATTTGGGGCTTCAGCTGCATAGATCTTTAAAATGTGATGAACGGGTGCAGAAAATGGTTAATAAAGATAATGGAATGCTGGCCTTTATGTTTAGAGGACTGGAATACAAGGATGCAGAAGTTATGCTGCAGTTAGACAAAATTTGGGTTAGACCCCACTTGGAGTACTATGAGAAGATCTGGTACCACATCTTAGGAAGGATTTTTCAGTCTTCGAAGGAGTATAAGAAGGTTTACAAGAATGATACCTGGACTTCAGGGATTAAGCTATGATGAAAGATTATACAAATTGTACCTATTGTTTCTGGAATTTAGAAGGTTAAGGGGTGATCTGGTCAAAGTCTTCAAGGTTTTAATAGGAAAAGACAGGATAGATAAAATTAAACTATTTCCACTGGTTGAGGCTACTAGAATTAGAAGGTATAGTATGTGAATTCAGGCTAGCCTGTTTGGGAGAGATATTAGGAAGTACTTCTAACCACAAAGGGTGGTCGATGTTTGGAACTCTCTTTGATAATGACAGTGGATGCAGGATCAGTTGTTAATTTTAAATCTGAGATAGGTGAATTTTTGTTAAGAACAGGTATTAAGGGATATGGGCCAAAGGCAGGTTAGGTTTAGGGTTGGGCCGTTGATCGGCCACAATCTCATTGAATGGTGCATCAGGCTCGAGGGGCTGAATGGCCTACTCCTGTTCCGATATTGATCAGAATTAGCCGACATGTCTCATCTGAAAGACTACGAGTCTGACAGTGCAGTGCTCCCTTCGTACCGACCCTCTGATAATGCAGCTCTTCCTCAGTGCCGATTCTCCAATAGTGCAGTTTTGTTATGTGTTACTATTGCTGTGTTGCCTATTACTAACAGTGGTTGCACTTTTACCTTTGCACATTGTATGTGTAGCCCCTTGGGATGTCCTGAGAAATTACCAAAGTGAGGCGTGAATTGGAGACTTTTCTTCACTGTTTTTATGCAGCTGAGGGAGTTCATGGCTTTTTGCTGAAGGACTATTCGTATTCTGTCTTGTGCTTTGTTCATGTAGAACGGGTGTAATGCAAAAGAACTGACTTCACCTCAGATTGACCCAACTTGGCAACAACCCCAACTACACTACTGGGATTGCACTGAGTTCAGTAGGTCTTAGGATACGAGTGATGTCCAAGACTTGAATGAGTTGCATTCCAAACAAAATGACCAGATTTTATTACTATTTCCTGAAGGAGGCCATACTCTTGCTCTTGAGTGTTTTTTAATTGCAGGTGATTGTACATTTCGTGCAGTAGTTGTTATTTTTCTTTCACGCATGTGACTCCTGTCTTTTTCCCTTTGCACGTGGTCCAGCGATATCACAAGTTTAAAATTTTCATCCTTGTGTTCAAAACTAATGGCTTCCTTTCTTTATAAACCTCCTCCAATTCTTCAACCCTTCCCAGATTTCTGTGCTTCTCCAATTTTGGACTGTTGCCCATCCCTGATATCCAGCATTCCATCCCTTGTGGCTGTTCCTTCAGCTGCCTGGTTTGTGAGCTTTGAAATTTCCTCTCTCAAGTTCTCCACTTTTCTCTCTTCCTCATTCTTCATAAAGTCCACCTTTCCCTCCACCCTGCCGGGAATGGAGGTTTTGAGTTATAAGGAGAGGCTGGATAAGCTGGGACTTTTTTTACTGGAGCATAGGAAGTTGAAGGGTGACCTTCTGGAAGTTTATAAAATCATAAGGGCTATAAATAAAGTGAACGGCAAGTGTCTTTTCCTAGGGTTGGGGTTTTCAAGACTGGGGGTGTATTTTTAGTGTCAGGGGAGAAAGATTTAATAAAGACATAAGGGGTAACTTGTTTATACAGAGAGTGGTTCATATGTGGAATGAACCTCCAGAGTAAGTGGTGAATATGGGTACAGTTACAATGTTTAAAAGACATTTAGAGAAGTACATGAACAAGAAATGGGACATGGGCCAACTGCAGGCAGTTGGGACTAGGTTAATTTGGGATGATGTTTGGCATGGACTGGTTGGACCAAAGGGTCTGTTTCCATGCTTTATGACTCTATCAGATGAAAAAAAATCCCATCAGTTTCCATATTCAGGGTTCAGCTCACTGTCAGGAAAATCAGACACACTTCAGATTTGATCCAATTCTGCTTCTACAGTTCTTTCTTGAGCAGCTGCTTCTATTGTGGATTCAAGATCTGGTGATACAAAAGGAACTGCATGCTGGAGAAGCAGGCTTGTTCTCCCTAGCTTAAGGTGAGATTGATTAGAGCTGTTCACCAGCACGAAGGGTTTCAGTGAAATAATTAAGGAGAATCTGTTCCCATGGTGGGATGTTTGGCAACCGGCATCGACACAGAGTTAAATTAATTTGGCAACAGAGTGGAGAAGGAGATGAGGAAATATTTTGTTTCACACACAGTTGTGATCTGGATAACACTGCTTGAAAAGATGGTGAAAGCAGATTCAATAATAACTTTCAAAAGAGACTTAAATAAATGCTTAAAATGCTTAAATAAATGCATTTGCAAGGCTGTGGGGAAACAGTGGGAGAGTGGAATCAATGGATAGCTCTTTCAAAGGGCTAGGACTGGCACAATGGGTCAAATGGCCTCCTTCTATGCTGAAAGATTGTTAATTTGATAACAGCAATGAACAGCACTGTGAAGTTGGCTCCTTAAGTACAGGCCCTGATGAAAGTAGGATTTTGAACTTTTATGTGAGTAAAGCTTTATCTTTTAGCCAAAATGAAAATGCAGATTGGTGAGCAGCTGTTCCAGCTGGATGTGGGAATTGAAAGCAGTGCATGGGGGATATCAGATGTCGGGTCCTAGTCATGACCTGGCACAGCAGGTTTGAAGACAGTTATGGAAATATCAGAGTTTTAAGATCGGTTTCAATTGGTTGTAGTATCTCATATTTATTTATTTATGTTGGCATTCTCATGCTTTTCTTTGCTTCCAATTTGCAAAATATCTTTGAAGTTTGCGTCACGTGTAGACAGGGTGGTTAAAAAGGCATTCAGCGTGCTTGCTTTCATTGCTCAGTCCTTTGTGTAAAGGAGTTGGGAAGCCATGTTGAGGTTATACAGAACATTGGTGAGGTCTCTTCTGGAGTACTGTGCCCAGTTCTGGTTGCCCAGTCATAGGAAGGATATTATTAAGCTAGAGGGGTTTCAGAAGAGATTTACCAGGATTTTGTGGGTTATGGAAGGTTTGAGTTATAAAGAGAGGCTGGATAGGTTGGGACTTGTTTCACTGGAGCGTAGGAGGTTGAGAACTGACCTTATAAAATCCTGAAGGGTATAGATAGGTTAATGGTAGGTGTTTTTCGCTAGAGTGGGACATTTCAAGACTATGGGGCATTGTTTTAAGGAGGCTAGACATTTAAAAAGGTCATGAGGTGCAACTTTTTTACACAGAGGGTGGATTGTATATGGGATGAATTTCCTGAGGAAATGGTGGATGCAGGTACAATTACAACATTTAAAAGACACTTGGATAAGTGCTCAAATAGGAAAGATTTGGAGGGATAGGGGCCAGGAGCAGGCAGGTGGGACTAGTTTAGTTTGGGATTATGTTTGGCATGGACTGGTTGGACTGAAGTGTCTGTTTTCGGTGCTGTGTGACTCTATAGAAAGCATTTCAGACTACACTAGGCTAAGGTAGATCTAAAATAGATTTTCACGGGTGGTAGGATTGGGAAACGGCAGAATAGATGTGCTGTTGGTGTTCCTGCATCTCACATTTCCTTTGAGGAGACGGAAGTGATTTAATGTGGGAAAAAATGGTGCAGGAACTCAACTTTTACCTGGAATTTTGTTCCAATCAACTTCTGGGATTTTTACAATGGTCACGTATGATTCACACACTGGCTTTATCTCACCCTGAATATTTCTGGCTAATTGTTATTCCAACCAGAAACTAGCAATGCTTCAGGATTACCCCGAAGTCTCCAGGAATACAATACTAACTTTTTGGACATGGCTGCAAGCAAATCCCGAGATAAAGCGGCCAGCAGTGTTGTCAAAATTGTGTTTTGCTTTCATGTTCATTAAATACTTTTACCTATCATTTACAAAAATATTGGAGTGGGTTAGTGTGTTTGAAAATGCTTGACTAAGTGTGGCAGTCAGAGAGGGGAGGCCGTGTGACAAAACCCCCAGGAATATTTTCAAACTGAGTTGGCAAGCTTACTTCATCATGTAACTTCTTAAGGGAAACTGCTCGAACTCTGTTCTCTTCATTCAAAGCTGCCTATTTATTGCTGCGATGTGTTGTTGGCAGGAAGGAAGGCTTGAATACAGGGAGGCAGAGGGAGATGGGAGATCTCCTGTACACATCGCATTATCCAGTGAGCTCTGTACACAGATTCGAGTACTGTCACAGGAGAAATGTCGACTCAGGCTGGCATTCAGCAACAGAAAGTAACAGGGTGTGAGACTCGGAATTGTTGTGGCAGCCAGTAAAGCAGCTGTCATTGAAGTCTGTAGGGGTGAAAATCATTTTCGCTGCATTATTTCTACTGGTAATGAAATGAGCAAGCTGTATCGCTGATAAGGATCAGTGCAGCCAGTATCCTAAATCTGGGCAATGTATTTTTAGGTAGTGCCAGGGTTATTGTTATAAGAGAAAAAGACAAGAGTGAAACAGCAAGAGGGAGCCTGCAGTCATGTTGTTTACAGATTTAAGGATGTCTTATTTGTAGCCAAATTACTATTTTGGGACTTTTCTTATTGGGAAGTGTCTGGGAGACCTCGGGAGTATCTCTGGAGGTAATTCCTGGGTTTGACAGGGGAGTGCCCATCAGCATTCCCCTGTATGCTGCTTCATCGAGGTCGTGTTTTGAGTCCCGTCCAGCAGAACCTGTCGTGATCTAAACTTGGCACTGGCCCCCAGGTTGAAGGCAGTGCCGGTGTTCGATCTGGTGGTTGTGAGAGTCAGAGGTGAAGTGACAGAATTTTCTCAAAAAAGCTGCCTTGTTACTCTCCCTCCTCTTCCTTCCGGTGCCACATGACACCAGGTTACAGTCCAACAGGTTTATTTGAAATCACAAGCTTTCGGAGCACAGCCCCTTCGGCAGGTGAAACTTCACCAGCACATCCACATCACTCCTCCTGGTGCAGCTGTGACTGGGAGTTGAGAAGGGCCATAAGGTGAGAACACACAATGTACCTCAATGTTCTCAGTGATTTTAGCTATCGTAGGCCTTGTTGTAGCTCATACCACAAAGCAGAGAATCTTCTGTCCAGTATGGCTCAGGATATTCACATGTCTTGCCCTCTGTAAGCTCTGGTCTCATCCACTTCTGTTGCATGATACCTTGCTTTGCAGGAGTGAAGGCTGACTGTCAGTGATTGTGTGGCATTGTTCACAGGGTAATGTCCTGCCATTAGTTGAGTAGCTGGAGGTTTACAGAAGGAATGAGAGGAGGTGAGGCTGGTAGCATTCATAAACCTGCGAGATGAGGTGGAATAGCTGGATAACAAGGTGTAGAGCTGGATGAACACAGCAGGCCAAGCAGCATCAGAGGAGCAGGAAGGCTGACGTTTTGGGCCTAGACCCTTCTTCAGAAATGGGGGAGGGGAAGGGGGTTCTGAAATAAATAGGAAGAGACGGGGAGGCGGATAGAAGATGGATAGAGGAGAAGATAGGTGGAGAGGAGACAGACAGGTCAAAGAGGCGGGGATGGAGCCAGTAAAGGTGAGTGTAGGTGGGAAGTTAGGGAGGGGATAGGTCAGTCCAGGGAGGACAGACAGGTCAAGGGGGTGGGATGAGGTTAGTAGGTAGGAG
>NW_025977238.1:0-7057 GCF_021869965.1 Rhincodon typus | reverse complement strand
CAGAAACTCAAGCAAATCTCTTGCAGAATTCAATAAAGAAACCTTTGAACTGATGGTTTCAGATCCACTCCCCTCAACAAAAAAAGTATTTTCCATTTGAAAATGTGATGAACTGAGCTAGTCTGGAAATTAACCACGCTGAAGTCACTGAGCAGAGATCACAAGGTTCCTTTCTCTTCCTCGACTAGAAACAAACAAAACGCAATCAGGCAGTGATGAAGGCCCTATGATATTCAGAGGTCTAACGAAAATCCAAATGGTTGATTTATATTCCAATCAAAAGGCAGCGCTGCCTTGGCATACATTATAAACCGTTACCTCTGGTGGCACTGGCTGCCAGTTCATTGATGAAACAGAGACTGGTGCAGAGTATTCGAGGTATTGCATTTTGTTACAACAAACAAGAGAAGGCCTTATGCAATCAATGGTAGGACCTCAGATAGTGTTGGAGAACTGAGGGACCTAGGGGTGCAGGCACATAATTCTTTGAAGTTTGTGTCACATATAGACAGGGTGGTTAAAAAGGTGTTTAGCACACTTGTCTTCATTGCTTAGTCCTTTGATTATAGAAGTTGGTTATACAGGACATTGGTGAGGCCTCTTCTAGAATACTGTATCTAGTTCTGGTTGGCCAGTTATAGGAAGGATATTATTAAACTGGAGAGGGTTCAGAAGAAATTTACCAGGATGTTGCCAAGTATGGAAAGCTTGAGTTACAAAGAAAGGCTAGTTAGGCTGAGACTTTTTACACTGGAGCAAAGGAGGTTGAGAGGCAACCTGATAGAAGTTTATAAAATAATGAGGAGTGTAGATGGAGTTAATGGCAGTTGTCTTTTCCCTAGGATGAGGGATTTCCAGGCTTGAGGGGCACATTTTTAAGGTGAGAGGAGAGATATTTAAAAAAGACATGAGGAGCAACATGTTCATGCACAGAGTGGTATATGCATGGAATGAACTTCTAGAAGAAGTGGTAGATGTGGATACAATTACAATCTTTAAAAGATGTTTGGATAAGTACATGAATAGGCAATTTTGGAGGGATATGGGACAACAGCAGGCAGGTGGGACAAGTTTAGCTTGGGGTTATGTTTGACATGGATTCAGTAGACCGAAGGGTCTGTTTCCGTGCTGTATGACTCTATGACCCTATTCCAAAGCACTGAAAGAGCCCAGTGACAGAAAGTGATATTGCCAACTCTAAATTCAAATGTGCTTAACTACCTGTTCTGTTTTGGAACTTCCTAAATGCACTATAATTGGGGTTACTTATAGTTTCACTTGAAATAGCAATTAAATCACATTATACACAGGAGATCTGAGGAATTCTTAATGACTATATGGAGAGAGATGGTGGTATCATTGTATGTCACTGGTCTAGCAATCCACAGGCCCTTGACTAATGTTCCAGAGAACAGAATTCAAATCCTGTCACAAATGGGTCGAAGTTCAACCCATTCATAAATCTGGAGTTGAAAGCTTGTCTCTCGAAGAGTGATCATAAAACTATGACTGATTGTTAGGAAAAGCCCATCTGCTTCATTAATGTCCTTTAGAGGAGAAAGTCTACTGTCCTTACCTGATCTGATATACATGTGACTCCAGAACCACAGCAAAGTGTTGGACACTTAACTACCCCTGAAATGGCCCAGGGAGCCATGCAATTCAATGCTTGTTGAGATCTGCCTGTACCGCTCATAAACAAAGCTTTTCACGTATTTCGGCACATGACAATAAAATCAAAATCAAAATTAAAAATCACATCCCACGAGCGAACACAAAATAACTATTATGTCTGTGGGCACTGTTTAGTTTTGCCCAGCTGCTTTCTGGTGTAAGTGATATGTGTCGGATAATACCAACAAGCCAAAGCACACAGTTTCAGGAATGACACTGTCTTATGACACTCTCTTCATTGAAGGATCACTTTTCATGTATAGCCACTGCAAAGGTGGCTACCAGGAAACAATCTTTATAAACAGCACTGGAGAATGTCAGAAGTTAAACGAGGAAATCACAGCAGATTCTGAAAGGAGAGGTAGAGCCAAAGTCATTTGTTAACTGTCTGAATTTCGCACAAGGTGGAATTTAATTCCACACCACACTGGAGGTTTGATGGTTGTGAGATGGCGTGTAGAAGCATGTTGGACTGGGTCAGAGGTTATTTGGTGAAGAAGCCGGTGCCTGACTGGCTCCTCTCAATCAAGCTCAGGGCAGTAGCTTGGCCAGGGACCTTGCTGCCCAGAGGCCAATTGTGACCTTTGAGTAAATACAGTGTGGAGCTGGAGGAACACGGCAGGCCAGGCAGCATCAGAGGAGCAGGAAAGCTGACGTTTCAGGTCAGGACCCAAGGACTGGCAGAGATGACAGAGATGACAGCACAGCCACACCATAACAGACATGTCCTAGGTCGCCGCACTGGTTTGTGCTGTCTCCATAGTCTGGATGATCAGCGGTGCAATAAGGAGGTCAGTAACCTCCTCTGTGCGACAGACACTTCTCTCTGGAACCTCACATTCAATCTATTTCTGCTACTGTAGCCATCTCCTACCAATGCTCACTTTCTGACACTCTATTACCTGCAATATCTTTACTTGCCTGCTCACACCTTGGCCAGCCTCCTAAACTACTAACTGTGCGTGCCCTTTTCGCAGCCTATTCTCCTGCTCAGGACAGCTCATCACCACCAAGCCCACTTGCACCAGCACTGACAGCTATGCCACCCACTTTCATCTCACTCAAATTCTTCCCTTTCTCTCAATATAGAGGAAAATAGCTCACAGCAGGCAAGAAAGAGCCTGTATGGGTAGAGGGATGTTCGACACTCGCAAAGACAATCACGATCACTCCTGCAGTAAACATTTATGTCCCACCAACCAAACCCATTTCATTTCACTACAACTCTCACAGTGATCCTGTTAGTGTCATTCATTGCACACCACTTCTAACCACAACTACGGCGCCTCTCTCTCTTGCATGTGCTGTCAGCATCTCTACCACAACCTCAATGAAATGGTCAGTTCCTCCAGAAGCCAATTCTTTGCCCTCTGATGATGGTACTGAGGTCTCAGAAGAACGGTAGCCTTAGAAAATATGTGATCACACCCTGGTGATGCCTAACAGATCTACAGATGCCTAAGATAAAACTGGCCAGGCTGCTGGCACTCGAAGGACTGCCAGAGACCAAACACCTACTCAGCTCCAGGCAGGAAAGCCCACACACAATTGCACCTGATTGCTCCAGCCAGTGGTCCTCAGAACTGAAAGCATGGCAACTGAGGGTGGGGAATCCAACACGAATTCTAAGTGCCCCTTCATCACAAACAGACAGGGCAAGGTCAGGAGGCACCCATTCAGAGGACAAAGAACACATGACACCACACCAGCAGTCCCCACTCCCCACGGCTCCATAGAGGAGCTGGGGTCTCCACCTCTGCACTGCCAGCCCCTCTCCGAACCTTAAAATTTCATGCAAAGGAGAATCGAGTTGCCTCTGGCAAGGTAATATTTAGCATGTCTGGCTCGACCACACACAAACATGCCTGGGGTCACCCAACCAAACTTCTAAGGCCAACAGGCTCCATTGTAGAGAAGGCTCTCTCCACCCCAGATTTGGGACTACACAAAGACATAGCGAGAGGAAGAGGATGAAGAAAAATTATTGAGCACACTATGGTGATACAAGCGACAATACTTTGTATATTATTTGATGCTTTTTCTGTAAATGTCACTACTTTAACTTTACTTTACATTCGGTTGGCTGTGTCTCTCTGCTCCTGAATGTAACCAATCCAGCATGACACATAACTTCATAGCCACGCAGAATGTAACATGGCTCGATGTCTGTGTTGAGATGCTGTTGCAGCATCTGAAAACAAGTAGCATAGGACGTAAGTAGGCCAATGGGAACTAATGACAACGCACTGCCTCTTGTTAGTTCTACTGGCCCTTGTCCCACAATGTCCCTATTCTTTCTCTGGCCTCTGTGTCTAAAATTGTTGGTGTTAATGAGTTGGTTAGCGATGGCTAGGACAGGAACAAACAGAGCAAACAGGAGGTTAATGTATGAGGATAGCCAGGGATTAGGGACGCCTGCAAAGTCTGTGTAATGTACAGTGTATGGGTCTGTGTGTAATCTTGTTTCCTTTTAAACACCCTCAGGTCAGTGGGCTTTTCTTGTCCCCTCACTCATAGATCAAGATACTTATCCCACCCACTCAGAGGGTGGTCACAGCAATTTTCTTCAAACTTTTGATTTGCAGTATGATGGTAGGTCGACACTCCTTGACCAGTGGTTTCAAACCTCCACTTCTACATGTCAAACAGCTTCCAAACATCCAAATCCCTGTCCTTCCTGTGAACCACACAGGCTTCACATTTCTCCAGGTTCGCAGCTAGCACATCTACATGAACTTGCATTTGCCCATCTTCCCACCCCAGTCTTTGGCATATGCAGTGACCATGTCCGATGTGGTCATACACTACCAAACTGCTTGAAGCCAGGGTGCTTCTGACCATGCAAGAAAACCCTTCTGCAAGATCCCCTTCCCATCCATGCTTTACTGCATCCTCCCCTTGCAGATTCTTTTGCCCATTTTCACAATTGTCATAACCCCTATTGCCCCAGCCTGTCGTCCCTAGTCCCAAAGAATTATTGCCAAATCTCCTTCCCGTGGCAGTAGCACCTTTGACCATCTCCCTTCAACCTCTTTTTGTCCTTCCTGTCTGTGGGCAGGCCTGCAGGACTGACCGTGGCCCACCCATTTGAGTGACCCAATTGCACAGCCCCAGATATACAGTACCCTGGCTGCATTAGGCCTAATTACCTACTCACCCACCCACAGTGCTTATTGGGTAAGCTTCTTCTCATGGTGAAGTGACAGACTGACATAGCACACTGCCATACTGCAAGGCATTCACCCCCTTGACTGAGGGCTGCCAGCAAGGCAAGGTGGCTTGCCCTGTGATGGCACTAACTGGCATGGGAAGACAGGGCATGGATGGTACAATCATGCAGGCAGACACGAAGTGAATGAGTAATATGGGAGCAAGCATGCAGGCATGAGATTCAGTTTCATCCAATCTTTGAGCTGGGTCCCTGTCCATGCACAAAAAGTGTCCCTATTGCAGTCGTTCAATCCTAGTTGCTGGTGCTCCCTGCAATGCAAGCTTTTACACTTCAAGTGGTTTGCAAGTATATCAGAGCAGGCGGGAGGATGCTATTTGATTATAAACAACATGGAGATCCTTTGGAGCAAGTGATGAGGTAAAATTGCCAGATACTCAATCAGATTTCCATGTTGAGTTTTCTTGATGTCTAGCTTGTTCACACATTTCTTAAGATAAGAAGCTGAATATTAATGAGGTGAGCTTAGGTATTAACAAGGCCCTTAACAAACATCAACATCCCTCATTGGCAACTCACCTCTGCCTAGCAAGAAATTTACCACACTGTTTGTTACAAGGTTGAGATAAGCCAATTCTGCCTCAAAACTCAACACAGCCCACGTCGCTCAGACCCTTATAAGATTCTGCCCCAAGTAATCCTTCCATTGGAGACGTTTTGTTAAGCCAACGGAAACTTGATTTTATGACTGTGCATTTAGGTATGTCATTATAGGTATCAGCCAAGTGTAAAGTCTGCCAAATATAAAATTACAAGTTATCCATTAACCGCGTGTATGTTATCACACCTTTGTTGTGCCCCATACTACCACCCTAGACAGTGCCAAATTGGTCACATATATATAATTTAAAGAAAATAGCTTTTCTTTTCAATAGTACTTCTGTAAATAACATCCGGGAATAGGCTCATGAGAAAAGGTTAGATCAATTCACAAAAGGACCAGTACTTTGTCATTCTTATTCATTCATGGTTGTCCCAATTACTTGGCCCTGGCTGGGAAATAATAAAGTAGCACAACAGCCCATATGCAACATAATATTTACAAATACATGCTCAGTCCTTGGCTTCTGAAGAAGCTAATGAACTTAGTGAAGAATGGAAGAACTAATTTATCTTATTAAAATCTGTCTCCAAATTTCTAACGGCTGTGAAAAATACACATTTATACATGCTGATAATACTCAGCTGCCAACAAATTATAGTCCAGTAAGAGTTCACTATTGCGACAAACTGCCAATAACAGTGTTAAATTTTCATTTTAATTATCAACCAACAGTCAATTATTTTATTAATGGAAAGTATCCAATAATAATGGCCTTTTTGCAATAAAAGTAAGAGATTTCTCAACTGAGCAGAATAATATTTTTCTCTACATTGTTTATATTTACAGCTGTCCTTACAAAGGCATGCTTTTTTATGTTGTATTAAAACATTCATCTGTCCTACTGTACAGCCTGAGATCATTGGTGGAAAATCTAGCTTAGCTCCCTCAACCTCATCGTGCCTTTCTTCTGCTTCCCCTGTTCCCTCTGCACAACATTGTTTCCTACTTTTCCCTTACTTAATATATAGCTCTTGCCAATTAAACTCTTTCCATCTTTGCTCAGATTTTGCATTGGTAAAACGTTAAGGTCTAAACCCAGGCAATCTGTAGTCTGAACACATGAAGAAACAGAGTTAAGATGTTTCTATTTTTCAGGAAAGGCTGGAACTGCAGTTAGGGGCTATTATTTCAAGGAACACCAACTGCTGCCAGTCTGGTTATAACTATAACTACAAATACTTAACCACAACATCAGTACGATTATTAAAATCATAGTACAGTATATAATTAAACGTACAGAACAAAACAATCTTTGGCTTTTGCTGTCAAGTTCACATTTTACTAATAGTACATTACAACTGGTGCAGCCATTTATTGAGAAATGTAGGGAACATATGAAACTTTGCTATCAAAATGATACATTTTTATATCTGTAAAACTAGATTAGTGCTATTACTTGAATCACTCAGATAAACAGAGTGTGGAAACAGACCCTTCGGCTCAGCAAGTCCATATCAACACTCTGAAGAGCATCCCACCCAGACCTATCCTCCTGCCCTTTCCCTGTAACCTTGCATTTCCCATGGCTAACACGCCTAATCTACACATCC
>NW_025977237.1:0-7058 GCF_021869965.1 Rhincodon typus | reverse complement strand
CTATTTATTTCAAAACCCCCTTCCCCTCCCCCTTTTCTGATGAAGGGTCTAGGCCCGAAACGTCAGCCTCTCTGCTCCTATGATGCTGCTTGGCCTGCTGTGTTCATCCAGCCCTGCACCTTGTTGTCTCGTAATTGGAATGAATGTTTGCTTTACAGTGTAGGCATCAAGAACTCCCTGATCATTTACACAGCTTTATAACTGTTACAACGATGGTCAAAAGTTCCTAGCTATGCCACATAAATGAGGCATTATCAGTCCAAATCTCTATTTTTCACAACATTATTTAATTTCTACTACTTCCCATTCAACAGAAATATCTCCTCCCTCTGCTACCTCCCTACTCTTTATAACATTGGGCAACTTGCCACAAGTAGTTTCTTTTATATGGCAAATTGATGTTCGCTGAAAACTATAGGTTATACTTATCCTAATTCAAAGTACTCAAAATCTTTAATTTCTCTACTTTCACACAATATTCTTAAATTAATCAGCTGTAAAGCAATTAACAGTTCTGCATTCAAGGCATACTTCTTGAGTGATCCAATGGCTTTCCCTAATGTGCAATCTTAGAACAGTTAACTTTATATCTGAAGGCAGAAGCACTCATAACACTTAAGATGTATTGAGATCTGCATTTGCGATGCCAAGGCACATGAGGCTATGAGCCAAGCGCTGCATAATGGGATTAGAATAATGAGGTGTTTGTTTTTGGTTGATGCGATGGGCTGAAGGCCCTATTTTCCATGCTGTAGATCTCTATGGCTATATTGATTATTTATATTCAATTTTGAGCATCCACTCCCATCTATCAAGTTGTTTTGGTAATCCTAAACTAATTATTGAATTTGCATTAACCATAAAGTTTTTTGGCTTTGATTTGTTTTCTGGGTGGTGTGAATGTAATATTCCAAAACTGGTTCAATAGTTAACAACAAACTGCAATGATAACTGCTGTGTATAGTCTCATATAAAATGAAAAGGATCATATGCATATTGTTGAACAAACAGGTGTTTCTGTTTGGATGCTGCATAGCTGAAGTAAAGTTTCACGAGTTATATTTCAGCATGACCTTTAACTTAACAGAAGCTCTTTCAGACTCGATGGGTCTTCGGTTAAGTGGGGTGTGTCCTTGCAAGGAAAGGCTGTGCTCTACAATTGACAAATCCAGATACATGGGAGAATCTTTTTCATATTCTAGCTTGATTTGGAGACTCTTGAGTAAGGTGATGTATTTACAACATCAGGCATCTATATTGGATTTAATGTGTTTGTATATTCATGTACTCTACCAAACAGAAAAATAGAATAACATAATGAGAATGATAACTTTTAAGTAGCCACAACAGAAGCTGTCATACAAAAAAAAATCAGCCTTAGTTATAGCCAAGTCCATGTGATAAATCTGAATTAGTCTATTCCACCAGCTGACTTGATCACTTCCGAGGTTGCAGCTATCTGTACAAGTGACTTGAAGACAGCCTGATTAGGCTGAAGAAAAGCAAGTGGGAATTCAGATTTGTGATTGGTGAGAACTGCAGAAAACTGTAACACTGAACGCCTGGTATAATGCTCTCTGGGATTCTAAAGCTTGTTGCTACTCGGTGTGAGTATTTTGAATCAACCTGTTCAGACATGTTGTGACACATCTTCAGCACAAGTGGGAATTCAACCCAGACCTTCTGGCCCAGAAGCAGGGACACTACCGCCGTGCCCAAAGAATGCCCCTTTGAGCATGGTATCAGGGTGCTCTGGCACTTGCAGAACATTCCTCCTTGACCAATCAGACTTATAACAGTGCAATTACAGAGAAAAGCAACATATAAGTAAAAATTATAGCTGTTACTGAAGAATAAACATTGAGCAGATCTAATTCCAATCAGGAACACAGATATTACACCAGCCTTTTATTTGTATTTGCAAATGTTTTGCTCCCATTGGATAGATTAATTCTTCACAGTATTACTATCTGTTAACCATAGTGACCTATGTACCCACACATGAAATTGGTAGCCCTGTTTTACTTGAGGCAAGTATTATTATGATCTAGTGGCTCCAGTTATAATGGGGTAATGCCCAGTTGCTGTTATCTGTGTATCCTGTATTCAGGGTACAATACAGGAATAAACTCTTTGCTTGTTTGGGTGGATCAGAAGCCAAAATAAGGGTGCATGTCTTTAGGGGGTGAGTTTTTTTATTTGTCCCTGGGATATGGGTGTCGCTGGCTAGGCGAGCATTTATTGCCTATGCCTAATTTTCCTCGAGAAGGTGGATGTGAGCTGCTAAGATTCTACAGTCATTGGGGCATAGCAACACCCACAATGTGAATGGGAAGGGATTTTCCAGGATTTTGACTCAACAACAGAGGGAACAGTGAGAGATTTCCAAGTCAGAATGGTGAGTGTAGGTGCTGTTGTAGATGGTATATGCTACTGCCTCTGTGCATTGATAAGACAGGGAGAAAATATTGAAAAATTTTGGATGGAGTGCCAATCAAACGGCACTTTGTCTTAGATGGTGTTCAATTGAATAAGTGATGTCGGGGCTACATCCATTCAAGAAAGTGGAGAGAAATCCATCACACTCCCGCCTTGTACTTTGTATATGGTTGACTGGGTTTGGAGAGCCAGAAGGGGAAATGATTGCACTCCTATTGACACAATGTTTATGTAGCTTGTCCAATTCAGTTTCTCATTGATAGTAACCTCCAGGATATTGATCATGGGGTGTTCGTTGATGATGGGGCCATTGAATATCAAAGGGAAATGGTTCGATTCTTGTTTGAGATGGTCATCATGGTGCACAAGTGTCAGACAAAAGCTTCATCGGAGGCCTCACTAACCATGTTATCTAGCAAGGTGACAAAACGTCTGTACGATAACCAGCCAGCTCGGCAAACAAGCCAACAACCTCATTCACAACCTGAGCTACCAATCTTCGTAAGAACCTTAAATGTTACTTGCTCTCTGGTATTGGATAACATCATGTGAATACAAACCCATATGACCCACTTAAAAATAATGAAGATTTGAAATCTTACTTTTTAAATTCTGGAATGCAGATATGGTAATATGATATAATAGCGTATGAAATGCACTCAATTTTCAAGGGCTGCTTTACAGTTTAACAACAGTGTAAATGTCATAGAGCAAATATACTGTTATCATTGCCAAGCAATATTTGGTATGCATGACTTGTATTTTTTTGTATTTCTAGGATTAAGGGAAGTGAGTTTAATTTTTAAAGTTCAGGGTATCTTAGGAGTAGTATAATAAATTAAAATGATTGTTCACAGTAGGGTGGGGTTATAGCTGTAAGCATTAAAAAATCAGCTACTTTTGTTGGAAAGTTTTTATAGTGTTATGGAAGGGGAATAGCTGAACCCCTCTGAGAATTAAACTAAAACACAAACCCCACTCTGCTATGACAGGAGAAGGGGTTTCCCTTTAATAAGTACCCTCTAAACACTCAGAGATGCTTGCCTTTCCCCTCGTAATCTATTAAAAGAATGGTTAAAAGAAAGAAAATCCCTGATCTCCACTTTACATGCAACAAGGAACAATTTATTTATTTAACCCAACAATGAACAAATTAACAGAATTACTAACAAACGGACAATCCCTCCCCTTAGACTGCTAACTACTTCCTAACTGGTCTAAATTCTGCTGGAATACTGTTCAAATAAACATAAGTCCCACTTAATAAACCCAATTAATAAGAGAACAATGAATTAAACTTAATCTCTCCAAGTTCATCAGACTCTTTTCTGAAATAGACTGTCTTCTCTGCTCTCTTCACAAATGCCTTTCTTCCATTAATTCTGCTGTCAAGGATGTTTTATCTCTATAATTTCTTCAATGAGGACTTTGAGCTAAAATACCATGCTACCTTTGATTAATTAGATGGGCTTTCTCTGAGGGGAATGGTGCTAACTCTGGCTGGTGGCAGATGGCTCTCCCTGATTTTCCAAATGCCCTCGTCTTATCTCCCCATAATGACATAATCAAATTCTTATAAAATAATTGGTTTCAGGTTGTCAACACCATGAGATTCAATTCAATTGGCTTTCTGCATCTAGGTGCTTGGTTTAAAATAATTTGGCAACTTCAAACTTCTTGTCTTGGAAAAAGTGCTGCTTGGCTGTTCTATACAAAATGTTTCCATTCGGGCACTCTCTGCGCCTCATTTAGAAACTTCCAAGCACAAATTTTTAAAGGGACCACAGCACTCTTTTCCCCACTATCATTTTTACCAGCAAATTCTAACTTCTTCCCTTCCAATTAATGAACACTCTACCCAACTTTGCAACAATATCAATGGCGTTACAGCCCAGTTAACTACTGAAAAATGTGAGAATAGTATAATCGGAAGTAAACAGATTGTAGCTAATCAAGCCAATTTTGAAGCTGCCTATAAGAACGTAAAGGCATAGGGGCAGAGGTGGCTCATTAAGTCCACTCTGCCATTCAATGAGATCTTGGCTGATCTGATAATCTTCAACTGCACATTCCTGCCTTTTTCGTCACTGATTAAAATTTGGAGACTGGAATATACTCAACAACCCTACCTCGATAGCCTTCGGTGGTAAACAATTCCAGATTCATTTGTCTCAAAAAAGAAATTGCTTGCCATCTCAAGTCTTAATTGGGTGACTCCAAACTGAGATGATGACCTCTGGCCCTAAACTCTTCACATCTACCATGTCAGATAGCTCCCTAAGAATCTTGTATGTTTATTTGCAGCATTAGTCCACGTGAGTAATGCTTGAAAGGAGAATATGTAAGAAATCAGGTAAGTTGGGTTTTTTTGAGCAAGTTCTTTCCAATTTCCTACCAGAAATAAAAATCTCAGGATAGCCCGATGCTAAACTTCTTTGAGTGAAGGCAAGAGCCATATGGAGATGGAAATGGTTTTCAGCTATTAATAGGGATTCCATTAAAATATCATTGCAAATGCTAACCAGATTTCATGCAGTCTGTTGCACCTGTTGGCATTGCTAATGCAGTCTCCCATCCATGTCCTTTCCTGTTGAACATTGGTACCCAAGCACATTTGGGGCTGAAGACAAAAATACAGTAATCCTCTAAAAGGTAGACTTGTAATGTAAAAGAGTGGGAAAAAATGGAACAGTGAAATTAGTCAGTAATTTTTAATTAATACTGATGTTTACAAAATAATGAAAAATAGTCAGTCAATCTGACACCATTGATGTCTTACCACAAAAACAACTTTTAATTGCTTCTGAATGAACTTTTTTTTTGAGGTGACAGAAGCAGGATTTGTACCAACAATGTAAAGATTATTTTTAGATCAGTTTATATTGCATATTTTCACTGCTCCATTTCTCCTTACCATTTTGTTAGGAAATGTATTTTCAGCTCTTCAGTCTAAGTGGAATCAATGAAATAAATTCCTGGACAAAATTTATCTTATGACAGTTACTTAATATACAGATTCCTTTCACTCTCAATGGCAACCCAAAAGATAAAAACAGAGGTAAGTACAACAGCCATAAATTGATTAACTTCTTTTTTTCATTTATTTTACAAGAAAAATTTACAAATGGCATACACCAAAAATACTGATGTTAGAATCATTTACTTTGTCTTTGATATTAATACCTCTCGACTGTAAACCTTGAGCCTTAACCCTTGGTTTCCCAGTAACCATGCTATTGATTTTTTTAACATGCATTTATAAATTGGTTTCTGTTGAATTATAATTTCAAAACTTTTAGAAATCCACCGGTGGAAGGTAATATTCGAAAAAATCTGATCCACTTCGAAACCAATGTTTGAAAGCTCAGTTTATGAGCCAGTCTGGTACAAAGCATCTTTTTCTATGTCTTGTTTTGACTGTACATAAATTAAAATTTTGGATTTGATAATTCATGAATGGTCAGAAAAAAGCAATTGCTTATACAGAATAACTGTACAATATCATTTAAATTATAAACAAGTGTGAACAAAGATCCATAACTTCTTTTGTGGTGGACTGATTTCAAAGAATGGTGTTATCAATGTGGCAATTGATTGTTGGTTAAATATTATAGGTCAGCACCACCTAGTGGAATAAGTCCAATTCCTAGAAATCCAAAAGCTGTAGGAACAAGATAAACAGTTTTAAAAAAATAAGCTACAATGAAGTTTCACAAATTCATTTTAACTAGGATTAAATTATTTAGTGTCCAACAATTAATGAAACAGATCACTTAAGGGTATATGTTGCCTTTCATTCCCGCCTCCATAACTGGTGGTCAGGGAACTTTTCTGGAGTCTGCTTCACCCTATTATATCTAACCTATATAAAACTGCCAGCAGGTTTCTTGTAAAAGAAAAACAAAGTCCTACCAGATCATAGGGCTACTCTCTCATTAGAGAGATGTGACTGGTTGGGGTTGAACCTGGGGTCAGCACATCTCAGGTCAGGGGAGAGCTTGAAAGGAAGGGTTGTTCCTGGTAACCTCAGGCCCATGTTATAGGCATCAGTCTGCATCATAGATAAGCCCTTCAGCCAGCTGAGCTAACTGACCGTCCACACCAGCTGAGGTCATCATGAGAGGACCCTCCTTATCAAACATGCTTATCACCTGAGGCACGGTAACAATGTTAAACCACCATCAGTTGTCTCTCTAATGACAGCAGCCCAATGGTTCCCTGGAACTACAGTTACTTTACTTAGGTTTTAAAAACAAAATCCTCTCCAAGTGTACACTTCCCAGTATCTGGCACTCTCTGCTGGAATCTATAGGTGTGAGGCTGGAAAAGCACAGCAGGTCAGACAGCATCCAAGGAGCAGGAAAGTCAACGTTTCGGGCCAAAATTGTGATGATTGGTTTATTTTACTCGCATTATTTTGATCTTGTAATGAAAATTATTAACTAGTAGAATTTAATCCAAGTATATGTCAGTTTGTTATTTTTCTCCGATTGTAGAGGTCAGTGATGAAAATTAACTTCAGCTCATCCTAGGCACATACGTGCACGGTACTTTGGATTCTTTTGACTTTGGGTGATGGTTTAGTTTGGCTGAATTAATTTCACTCATTTAAGATGATC
>NW_025977236.1:0-7058 GCF_021869965.1 Rhincodon typus | reverse complement strand
CTCTATCCCTCTTCTATCCGCCTCCCACTCTCTCCCTATTTATTTCAAAACCCCCTTCCCCTCCCCCTTTTCTGATGAAGGGTCTAGGCCCGAAACGTCAGCCTCTCTGCTCCTATGATGCTGCTTGGCCTGCTGTGTTCATCCAGCCCTGCACCTTGTTGTCTCGGATTCTCCAGCATCTGCAGTTCCTACTATCTCTATCATGGATGCTGTCTGCTGAATGGGACTTAAATGGTTATATCTGCCCTCTGCAGTTGCAGAAAAGATCCCATGGCAATATTCCAAGAAAAGCAGTATAGTGGCCAATATTTATTCAATAACCAACATCACAAATATATGATCTGATCATTTATCTTATTGCTGTTTGTGGGATGTGGTGCAATTGAGCTGCCACATTTTCTAGATGATAGTGATGACTAAAATTCAAAAATACCAAACTGCCTAGAGTAAGATAATAGGTAGGCACAACATCATGGGCCGAAGGACCTGTATTGTGCTGTAATGTTCTATGCTCTATGTTCGAACTTGCCGCCCCCTAGCCAAACTGTTCCAGCACAGTTACAACACTGGTGTCTACCCGGCAATGTGGAAAATTGCCGAAATATGTCCTTTACCCAAAAAGCAGGACAAATCCAAACCAGCCAATTACCGCCCCATCAGTCTACTCTCGATCATCAGTAAGGTGCTGGAAGGTGTCATCAACAGTGCTATCAAGCAGCACCTGCTCAGCAATAACCTGCTCAGTGACGCCCAATTTGGGTTCCGCCAGGGCCACTCAGCTCCTGATCTCATTACAGCCTTGGTTCAGACATGGACAAAAGAGCTGAATTCCAGAGATGAGGTGAGAGTGACAGGCCTTGACATCAAGGCTGCATCCGACCGAGTGTGGCATCAAGAAGCCCTAGCAAAACTGGAATCAATGGGTATCGGGGGAAAACTCTCCACTGGTTGGAGTCATACATGACACATAGGAAGATGGTCGTGGTTGTTGGAGGTCAATCATCTCAGCTTCAGGACATCTCTGCAGGCATTCCTCAGGGTAGTGTCCTAGGCACAACCATCTTCAGCTGCTTCATCAATGACTTTCTCTCCGTCATAAGGTCAGAAGTGGGAATGTTCACCAATGACTACACAATGTTCAGCACCATTCATGACTCCTCAGATACTGAAGCAGTCCCTGTTCAAATGCAACAAGATCTGGACAATATCCAGGCTTGGGCTGACAAGTGGCAAGTGACATTTGTGCCACACAAATGCCAGGCTATGACCATCACCAATAAGAGACAATCTAACCATCGTCCCTGCACAATAGCATTACCATCACTGAATCTCCCACTATCAACATCCTGGGGGTTACCATTGACCAGAAACTCAACTGGACTCACAACATTACAGTGGCTACAAGAGCAGGCCAGAAGCTAGGAATACTGCAGCGAGTAACTCATCTCCTGATTCCCCAAAGCCTGTCCACCATCTACAAGGCACAAGTCAGGAGTGTGATGGAATACTCCCCACTTGCCTGGATGAGTGCAGCCCCAACAACACTCAAGAAGCTTGACACCATCCAGGACAAAGCAGCCGGCTTGATTGGCACTGCATCCACAAGCATTCACTCTCTCCACCACCAACACTCAGTAACAGCAGTGTGTACTATCTGCAAGATGCACTGCAGAAGTTCACTAAAGATCCTCAGACAGCACCTTCCAAACCCACGAACACTTCCATCTAGAAGGACAAGGGCAGCAAATATATGGGAGCACCACCATGTCACTCACCATGCTGACTTGGAAATATGTTGCAGTTCCTTCAGTATCACTGCGTCAAAATCCTGGAATTCCCTCCCTAACAGCATTGTACAGCAGGAGGAATGCAGCAGTTCAAGAAGGCAGCTCACCAACACTTTCTCAAGGGCAACTAGGGATGGGCAAGAAATGCTGGCCCACATCCCACAAATGAATAGAAAAAAAATTCATATGCAATAGTGAGAGTAGTAGTCGATGTGCATTGGTGACAGGTGTGTGCAGTGGCAGATTTCAAATCAGTGTGTGAGATAACAGAGAGAAAACAGTCGTGCCTACCCTAGCAGACTGCAAAAAGTCATGAACCTTCTTGGACACTGCACTAATCCTGGCTGAAATCCCCATTTAGGTTGGCTGTAACTGGTGACATGGTCTCTTTTGGTGGTCTTCAGGGGAAATGACAGCCCTCCTTTCCACTTGCCATCCACTGTTGGCCACACACAGTGTGTGCTTCCCTTTCTCAGCTATTTCCTTGGGGTTAAGAACACAGGAGCGCTGTATGAAGGGCAGTACCAGTCTTCTGAAGTGGTGAATTGCTTTTATTAAATATGTCACCAGTGCTATGAACGTCACAAAATCTGGCAGTGGCAAGCATTTCTGCCTTTCCCAAAGCACGATTCAATGGGACAGGCGCCTGAGTGGTTGGTTGAATAATTCATAATTTCATGAGAAATATTGACATAAGCTACACTGGTATGAATGTTAGCAGAAAAACACTTTGTTGAAAAAGTAGGAAAATTTAACAGTGGAGAACAAAGCCTTCTCTACTCCATCTCCTTCCTTTGTTACTGTCTATATTCTGTGGTTTCGGAATTAGCTGGTTAAATTTCTTTCCCAAGCCACATGATATGGTTTCTGTAAAACGATTCCTCTTGATGCAAAAATTATAACAATATAACCATGGCCTAAATGTGTTTTTAATAGGGCCACGGTCAATTACCACTCAGCAGCTGTAAATTGTTCCATATAACAGCAGCTGTAGCACAAAGTGTGCCATGTCAAGATATTTATTTATATGATCACTGTCCTGATGCCTAATAAAAATATAAATAGCACTGAATTGAACAAGGCTAAACGTGATGCAAGTTTAACTGCCAACTCTATGCACTAAAATGTGACTGTTGGTTTAAGTTAGAAACTAACACCAAAAATTATGAGGTTTTATTTCAAATTTTTCCTTAAAGGAAATTAAGGGAAACAAAATTAGTCAAGGTTTATAACAGGTGGTCAGTTCATTTAAGTCAGGTTTCTATTTAGGGCCAAGTTGAAATTTATTCTCTATTTCTTTTGTTATGACTGAGCTAGGGGGGGAATGCACTCTCTCAGTAGTCCCACTACTCCACAGATCATGATATGAATTTAATTATTTTACTCCATGCCCGATACGACAAATCATTTCCTTTCTGTACATGATACTTAGATTAGAAATACCTGTCAACCTGGTTTCCTTAATAAACACAATGATTTGTTTATTATTAAACATAACATATTAATTATGTCTATCATTTTAGCTTTATTTCTTATTTTCCTAGCATATACTATGTATATCTGTAGTGTAGTGTAACTCTTTTCTTTATTTTCTCTACTTTTTGTACTGAAGATGGCACCATGTGTTGGCGACACTGTATGCTTTTCATTGTACTCCTGTTCTTTGGTAACTTGAATACATGTAACAATAAATCTAATTCTAATTCAACAAAGATGCACAACTGATTCGCTGAAACCATGTAGTTGTCAAGAAATACCTTACTAAGAAAAGTAACAAAGTGACCTATTAGGGACCTGTTTATACAAAATCCATGTATCTGCAGGAGTTTAAATAAATAAAAGTGAAGTTTTATGGATGCTGAACTAAAAACAGGAAGTGCTGGAGAAACTCAGCAGGTCTGGCAGCCTCTGTGGAGAGAGACATTTTGACATTTTGAGTCCAAAAAGACCATTCTTTGAAACTTGAAATTAGTCTATTTTCCACAAAACTTTAACGTGCTCAAATAAGAAAAAAAGCCTTCACGTTATTTTCAAAATATTCTTTGCTGTCTTCTAGTGGATGCTTACTTGTTACTGTTGTACAGTGTGATGTCTGTTGTATCTTTCTGTGTTCAAAGCAACCATTTGGTCTCAAAATAACTATAGCAGACATTTCAGTTCTGCTTGTGGAAGTGGGTTGTGGATCTTTAACCAATAGCTGGTATAAGTTCTCAATAGATTCCTGCAGACATGTAGCTTTCTAAAGCAGTGATAAATCCAGCAATTTAAACAAGAACTTTCAGGGCAGTGAACACCTTTAAGTACTAATATTCAGGAAACAAATGAATTCTTTAGAATCCTTTGTTTAAAGTGCCTATATGGCCTTATCATAATACCCATTTTACAAGTAAAAATATTGACTGAATGGATAGGTCTTCAGAAATTTTCCAGAGCAGAAACCAATCAAACATCACAATGTAGGGGAAACGTCTGCAAGGCAAAATTAATGGTTCTTCACTTGAATGTGTGTAACATTCAGAACAGAGTAAACAATTAACAGCACAAATACAGATGAACAAGTATGATTTTATACCCATTACCGAGATATTGTTACAAGGAGAAAAAAGCTGGGAACTAAATATTCAGGGGTCTGTCACTTTTCGAAAGGCTGAGCAGAAAGGAAAGGATGATGGGAAGCATAGCATGAAATAAGTGTGGTGGCAAAAAATTATCTTAAATCAGAAGATATAATATTCATATGGACGGAGACAAGAAATAAAAAGGAACAAAAGACATTACAAGGAGTAGTCTATAGACCACTTAACAAGAACTACATTGTGGGACAGAGAATAAATCAGGAGATAATAAGGGCTAGTAATAAAGGCAGTACATTAATCATGAGCGAGTTCAATCTTCATGTAGATTGAAAAAGGCAAATTGGTAGGGAAGCCAAGAGGGAACAATTCATAAAGTGTATTCATGGTAATTTTCTAGAATACTATGTTGTGGATCCAAACAGGAATCGGGCTACATTAGATCTGGCGATGTGTAATGAGGCAGGTTTTATAAATGATATCAGAGTAAAAGATCTCCTCTGAAGCAGTGATCACAGCATGGTAGAATTTAGCATTCAGTTTGAGAGGGAGGAACGTGAGTTAGAAACAACTATGTGAAACTTAACTAAGGATAATTGCAAATGAGTGAGGGCAGAGACGACTGGAGTGGACTGGTAAAGGAGTTTAGCAATGTAGACTGTTGAGGAATAATGGCAGATATTGAAGAAAATATTTCATTGCTCACAGCAAAGATATATCTCAGTGAGGAAGAAGACTTCTAGGAAGAGAACCAATCATGGTTAACCAGGGAAGTTAAGGATAATATCATGTTGAAAGAAAAACATGCAAAGTGGCTAAGATTAATGGTAAACCAGAGGGTTAGGGAAGTTTTAAACATCAACAAATGGCAACAAAACAAAAATGGAGAGCCTAAACTTTAACAGTAAACTTGCAAGTAATATCAAGACATTCAACAAGAGCATATATTAAAAGCAAGAGAGAAGACAAAGTTAACTTAACATAGGCCCCTTAGGGAACAAGGCTGGCAAAATAAAAATGGGACATCAGAAATGGCCCAGGAGTTGAATAAATAGTTTTTATCAGTCTTCAGGAGAAGACATTAACAGAATTCCTGAATTACTAAATGTTCAAAAGGCAAAGGGCGGAGAGGAAATAAATGTAATGACTGTCACTAGACAAAATGTTCCATGGAAACTAATGGAGCTAAATACCAATAAATCCCCTGGACCTGATGAGATGCACCTTGAGATGGAAAAGGAAATAGCTACAGAGATAATGGATAAACTGGTAGTAATCTTCCAAGAATCCCTAGATTCTGGAAAAGTCCCAGAGGATTGGAAAATTCCAATGTAATGCATTTACTTAAAAAGGAAATGAGACAATATCATGTAACTATGGACCAGTTAGGTTGACATCTATTATTGAGAAAAAGTTAAAATTCATTATAAAGAATGTAATATTAGTAGAAATAGACAATATGATCAAGCAGAATCAGCATGGCTTCATGAAGGGGAAATCATGGCTGACATTTACTTGAATTCTTTGAGGAGGTAAATGCAGGATAAATAAAGAGGAAGCAATGGATATTAAAATCTGAAGGCAATTGATAAGGAACTGATGTATCGGAATTCAAAGGTGTTAAACAACTTTTAATATAACTCCACAAATCATGTCTATTAATCCATTAACCCACTAATTCATGGTTATAATACTAACTGCAGATTTCCATGTATTAGCCAGCGCTGTTAGTTTTATTAGTAAGTTAAAGGTTGCTTACATACGCTGCATAGCGTTTGTTAGTTCTATTAGCAGGGTAAAGTTTTATATACATGTTGAATAAAAACTTGGGACAAGTACCTAGCTACATAATATGCAGGAAAAGTCTGCACGGCTATCCAATTATCACCTTTGACTGATACTTGGAGTTAGTCTAGCTGGATGGAGAAGATAAACGACTTGGTAATAGCAGCTATTCAGTCAGATTTTAATATCAAATGACACTGTTTTTGGTGTGGGGGTGCAAAAAGGTTCCATCCTGTAATGTCTGTGCAGTTTTGTTAGCCATCAGCCCTGACGGTACCTTTGAATGGAATGTTGGTCTTGTTTAAATGGGGTTGTTTACATAGCACGTTATTCATAAGTGCACTTTCAAGTGGGGTGTAACCGCAAATTGAAGTGGTTATAACCTGATACAGTAGCGAACCCCTGAATTAGTTTGAATGGGGGCTGGCTAGTACATGGAAATTTGCAGTTAGTATTATAACCACGAATTAGTGGTTAATGGATTAATAGACATGATTTGTGGAGTTATATTAAAAGTTGTTAACACCTTTGAATTCTGATATATCAGAACCCACATTAGGTACTTAATATGATAACAGCCAATGGTGTTAGAAGTAGCATATTCGCATGGATAGAGGATTGCCTATCTACGAGAAGGCAAAGTTGGGGTAAGGGGGGCATTTTAGGATGGCAATGCGTAACTTAGTAGACTGGCCACAGGAATGAGCGTTAGTGTCATAATTATTTACAATATATATCAATGACTTGGATGAGTAAAGTGAATGTACTGTAGGCAGGTTTGTGGATGGCACCAAAACAGATGGGAAGACATAAAGACAACAAGGTGCAGGGCTGGATGAACACAGCAGGCCAAGCAGCATCATAGGAGCAGAAAGGCTGACGTTTCGGGCCTAGAAGGGTCTAGGCCCAAAAC
>NW_025977235.1:0-7058 GCF_021869965.1 Rhincodon typus | reverse complement strand
TGTTCCTGATTTACAGCATCCGCAGTTCTTTTGGTTTTTATTAGAATCTCTTTTGCACTGCTGGACAAAAGAAAATAATAAATGTTTCACTTGATAAGTAATTCTTATCTCATTTGTAGTCTCCAACCTTTTCTTGGTCATCTCTCTATTTATGAGACCAAAACCTCTCTGAACCTCTCTTTCATTACTTCTAAACTACAAATAAGCCATTCAACAATCTCTTCCTCCTTTCCCCATCTCTGCTGTATTCATATCACTGTTTTGTTATGTAACTCTTGCTACATCAAAACTGTGGAATGTTTTGTGACCAAAAAAAGGAACAATTTTTGACCATGATGAGCAAAGCTTTTGGCAAAATCTCAAATGGCGGACTAGTCAGCAAAGCAAAATTCCATGATGTACAGGGGCATGTGACAGATGGATCCAAAATTGACTCACAGGCAGGAAGCAATGGATAATGTTCAATGGATTTTCTGTGACTGGAAAGCTGTGCCAAATGGAGTTCCAAGGTGTTCTTTACCAGTGCTGAGAAAGAATCATATCACATGTGAAATGTTAATTGTTTCTCCCTCCATGGATGCTACCAACCTATTGAGCAGCAAAAAAAAATTGTTTCATCACTAGGTCCCTTGGGTTTCATGGTATATATCAATGATTTAGACTTAAATGTAGGGAGCATGATTGAAAATTTTACAGATGATGTAAAAGTTGGTTATATGGTATATAGGGAGGAAGAAAACTGTAGATTGCAGTTAGATATCAATGAATAGGTTAGTTAGGCAACAAATGGATTTCAATCTGGAGAAGTGTGAGGTCATACACTGGGCAGGGCAAACAATGCAAACGAATAGACAATACATGATAGCTATTTCTCCACAGGGGCTGTGGCTATGACACTGGTACCTGTAAGACACAAAAGAGACAAGGCATCACAGCCAATAGTCAGAGATTGTATGCAATGAATGGCACTTACAACAGAGTTACTATGAGAGTTGCAATGGAATGAAGAATAGTAGGGTCAACTTTGGGAAGCTGGTCTGGTTCCTTTACGGAAATGTACTCCAACCTGTCCAAGGTTTAAGTATTGTATCCAGTGCACTTGGTGTAGACTCAGAAAAATCTCCCCACCTGAAAATCCACAGGCTATTTATGCCACTATTCTTCTTCTCCAGATAACATCTTTGATTATTTAAGGGTCATGAAACATAACTCTATTTTTTGATTTTGCTGCAGGGCTGGGAAAGGAGGCATGCCTCAAGTTTACTTTCGTTGGAATAAGGATTCCACCTGTGCTGCTCGTATTACTCTGGATGACTGGTAATTATCAAGCCAAAAGAGCTCACTCACCCTGCTTTACGTCAGTATTGTATTCCTATAGCAGTGCATCATCCTAAGTTCCTCTCCTGCAGTTGGCCTGCCTTTGTTTGTAGAGTAGGTCACTTGCTTAACTATTGGCATTGGTCAAGCACACTTCCCATGTAACACAAGAGTACCGTGTGGGAAAGAATGCAAGTTGCAGTTGAGAAAAATTAGAGCATAGAGAAACTCTGTGGCAGCTCAGTTCAGTGTCTAATAAAATCTAAAGTTATGCTGGCAATTTGGTCCATTAGAGTACACCTAAAGTGAAGAATTGGAATTCCTTTGCAAAGGAGATATCATTTTAATGAGATTTAGTGACTCACAGTTTCACTAAATTTTGGGTAGAATCTGTCTTGGCCATTTAAAGTGCAGTCTATGAGCTTGTCAACCCAGAATCTAAGTTGTATATTTAGTGCATATGGTTTAGAATCATTATCCTACCTGTTCATTTTACCAATTGAGTTATTCCTACTTATTTTTTCCCAAGTTTGTTTAACAAAGACTCATTTCAATTCAACTGCAGAATCCTGCCACTTATTTTCTTCCCCTTGGTTCTTCCACTCATTATATTCTTAAAATTATTATGATCTATCAATCTAGTTGCTAACAAATATCTGGCTTGTACAGTATTCTCATAACTGGGACCATAACACCCTCTCTATAATACCGCTCATTTCAAACTCAGATCAATTGCTGCTGAAATTCTCATCCAGCCTTTGCTACCTCTATAGAGTCATTTTAGAGTCATATAGATATACAGCACGGAAACAGACCCTTCAGTCCAACTTGTCTATGCCGACCAGACTCACCAGGACCTTACCATTAAGTGTATAAGTCTTTCCCTGATTTGCCTTACTTGACTATTCCAGTGAGCAGCCTCTCATATTCTCCTTCCATAAACTTGAGCTCATGCAAAACCCTGTGAAAAAAAATACATTTTGCATTCAGTTCCATTCAGCTATCACTCCTGTGCTCACTGACCTAAATTGGTTCCTGCCCTAACAACACCTACATTTAAAACTCCTCATTCTGTTTTCAAATCCCTCCATGGCTTCACCCCTCCTAGTCTTTTAATCGCTTTTACTCTTATAACCCTCTGAGATATCTATATTCTTTTAATACTGGCCTTTTGGGAATCCCACCATTGTTTAATTGTTCCACCATTGGCATCCATTTCTTCAGATATTTAGGTCCTGAGCTCTGGAATTCCTGCATTTATCCTTTCTGCCTCCATGTCCATCTCCCTTCCGTTAAGACACTCTTTAAAACTCATTGCAAACCAAACTTGATACCTGTCCTCAAAACTGTATGTGATGCACTGTGAAAATTTATTTGATCAAGCTTCTGTGAAAACACTCTGTGATGTTTTACTGCATTAAAGGTGCAACCTAAATGCAAGTTGTTGTTGCATGTTGCCTCAGTTTTTTTCCATCCTGGAAGACTTCTCCACTTCCACCATTGCAGGTGCAACTAAGGGGTTGCCTATTGGGAGATTCAATTTCTCACAATGAGTGGAGGCAAATGTATCATCATCTCATTACTCCCAGATAATGCAAGTCCTAGAATCTAGTCTGATGGAAAAGAAAATGTGTTTTACTTCACAGAATGTGAGATACACAGTGGAATAACGCCACAGAGGCCAGTATCCTGTCACCAAGTCATCCTTTACTTACACATGCACAGTACTTGACACTAATCCACCTCCGTCAGAGCCAGCTGTCAGAGTGAACAGAACCTCTGCCACTCCCGTTTATATCTGTCAGCCAGGGCTCCCTGATTGGACCAGATTAACAGCCCCAATCAGGGAACTCATATTGTTTGAGGTTCACCTCGCTGACCTCATTACAATCACTACACATAGGAATGGGGTAAGAATTCTAATACACATAAAAGAGAACAGTTCAAGGTTATTGGCAAAGTTCAATATGATCATAGATTAAGAAACAAAAACCTTTTGATTGGATTCTCATTCAAGTGTAACACATGATCATAGTGAGCACATTGTAGAGGCACTTTATGGTGACATCCTGATGTGATATAATCAAGTTAAATTAACTGACATGGTAAATCAAATGGATGGCTTAAATGGTAAAATCGGTGATGGAACATTGGAACTCAGGTCAGTCAACCTGAATTGAGAACTAAAAGAGAAGAGAGACTGTTACAATTTTGTCAAAAAAGTGGTCCGATTGTGGCAAACACCTTAACAAAAAAGATTGTACACTTGGAGAAGCTGATGTGTTTAGAATTCAAATGGATTATGTGATAGTGAAGCAATGTTTTTAAAATAGTATAAAGAATATTCATACACGTCCTAACGTGGATATAAATTCAGAACATTGTCTCTTAGTGGCAAAAATTATATTGAAATTGAAAATGCTGAAAAAAAAGTTGTGCTACCATTTAGAACTTGTCATGTTGAAGAATGGAGACTTCTGAGAGTTAAATTTAAACAAAACTGGTATGAATGCCGCTGGATTGAGGGATCAAAACAAATAGAATTTGCAGTAAAATAAATAAAAAGCAAATGGAAACACGTGAAAGAGGGTACACAACATGCTGCAAAGGAAATATTACAAAAATGGAGAAGCGAAAGACGAGGAGAGGATGACAGATGAGATATTAGTGTTGACAATAGAAAGAGGAAAGAAAAGACACACACTTGAGTTTGATGAAATTGGAAAGAAAATGAAGAACTAAAGAGAAATAGTTTAATGAGGTGTGTAATAAAGTACTGAAGCTAAAAGAAATCATAAAAAGAGAGTTATGTACCAGAAGGTGAAATCTTTAACAGATAGAAAGTGTTAACAACAGATATTGGGTATACAAAAGACAAAAATGGTAAAATATTACTTGAAAGTAACAAAATCTTGAACAGAATATATAAGTGATTTGTATGCTGATCCAAATTGATGAACCTTTCAAGATATAGAGATAAACAATGGATGAAACAGGTAAAGAATGCTTTGAAATTGATGAGAACTGGAAAAGCTCTAGAGAAAGATGAGGGAAACAACTAAAAGCTCTTGGAGAAACAGAACTAGAAGTGATAACAGAAATTTATGATCAAATATGTACCAAAAAGACACATTCCAAATGACTTGAGATATTCATTATTCATTACTTTACCTAAAAACCCGAAAGCAAATGAATTATCTCATGGTAGAAAGAAATAATAAATCACTTTAAACAGAGATTGTTAAATGCAGTGTGCATTTAGACTAGATTTAGAACAGGAGAAGGATTAGTTAACCTAAGGACAATCTTCGATAAATATCTGCAAGTAAATAAATAACTTATATATGCTTTGTAGACTATGAAAAATTGCTTGATTGTGTTTATCACAGAAGTTAATAAAAGAAGAAGCTGAAATGTGACATGGCCAGTAAGGATGTGAGGGAGGCAATGACTTAATGGTATCATCACTAAACTAGTAATCCAGAAATCCCAGGTAATATCCCAGGGGTTCCAGGTTCAAATCCTGTCTCGGTAGATGCTAGAATTTAAATTCAATCAAACAAAAATCTGCCATTATAAGTCTAATGGTGACCATGAAACTGTTAGGGCACTATGGTGGCACACTGCTGCCTCACATCGCCAGGGACCCACGTTCAATTCCAACCTTGGGTGATTGCTTGTGTGGAGTTTGCACATTCTCCCCATATCTGCACGGGTTTCTGTCAGTTGCTCCCGTTCCCTCCCGTAGTCCAAAGCTGGGCAGGTTAGGTGGATTAGCTGCAGGTAAATATGGGGTTACGAGGATAGGATGGGTGGTGAGTCTCGGTGAGATGCTTTTTGGAAGGTCAGTGCAGATTCAATGAGCTGATTGGCCTCTTTCTGCACTGTAGGATATCTATGATTTATCCAAAGCCAAATGAAGACCAAATAGCAAGCATCAGCTTTTTAGAGGGACAATTAGACATGTTTCAAGTGAAGAGAGGAGTATGACAAGGCTATAAAAATATATTTAATCTGTACAGAGAACAAATATTCAGAGAATTAGATGTCCCTTCTTGGGCAAATACTGGATGCAAGAGTATAACAAACTTGCAGTGTGCTGGAGACAGAGCGCTACTTGCAGAATCAAAAGAAGTCCTATAAAATATTGTAAATCAAGTAAATTCTATAGGTTTAGAATATACATTGTGTACAAACTCCAAAAATACAAAAACAATGGTGGTTAGAAGGAATTCGTTACCAAGAGTGAAAATTGAAGTAGCTTGTGTCACATTAGAATAGTTTGGTAAGTTTGTCTATTTAGGACAAATGATAACACAAGATGATAGCTGTGATGCAAAAGTTGGAAGAACAACAGACATAGTCAGATTTTATTATGTGAAGGCGAAGGATGTGCAAACAAGAAAACTAAAGCTTGCAACAAGGAAAACCTTCATAAGATGGTAACTTCTATCTACTTCCATGTATGCCTCAAACAGTTGGACAAAAAGTGAAGGTTCTTGGAAGACAAGAGGTCCAGCAACGAGCAGAAGCCACAATATGAAAGAAAAATTCTTAATGAAAATGAGACCAGAGACAAACAAGAGAAAAGAATTGATAAAATAAAAACAAAAGAAATTGAAAACAAGTAAACTGCAGGCATGGAATAATTGTTAAGGTGAGTGGTTTTATTGATAATCAGAGATAGAAACATATTATATAAGCAGGATAAGCTGTGAAAGTATAATCTGAAATGAGTACAAATGCACTTGTGTTACTTGTACAATTCAAATATTAGCTGAATGTTCTGTAATATGTTTATTTTTACAGCTTAGTTGTTCTTGTCACAATTCTTAAATTCATTTCTGAAAATGTACCCAGCTCAGTTTGGATAAGATCTGTCACTGCTATTTAGCACATCAAGGAAATGGATTTGCGCTGCAGGGAAGTATAAACACACAGCTGCAATATGTCTGCACTTCTGTGTTGTGGCTCTAACTATAGGATGGGAGATAATCTTGTTTTAATTATATTGAAGAGAATTTTGTGTAGAAAGATTTAAATTTGTTGAGAAAAAATATAAGAATACTGAGTTGCTTATGTCACTGTATTTGACATTGATACTTTTATTTAGTCTTCAGAACCCTTTAATATTTTAAGTAGGAAATAAAGAGGAGGAAAGAAAAGGAAAGGATTGGAGGTGTGCAATTATATAATACAAAAGCAAATACTGATGATGCTGGAAATCTGAAATAAAACCGGAGTAGTGCAAATATTCAATCTGCTGCTACCATGTTTTGTCCTTGGACAGTTAGGGATTCTGATTGCCTTTCAGATTACTCTATAGACTAACTATTTACACATGCTCAAAGTAACTCCTCCAAGAGGTCCTATTCCAGGTCTCATCTACTCATGTGATCATACATCATCATTACATTACAATCTCTTAGACAACCACACTACCCCCCCCCACCCACTCTTCACAACCACTACACACACATTCACATGTCTTCTTTCTGAGTATTTGTATTTTGCAACATTTTTTCAAAAGTTTCAGACATTGCAGGGTTAGTCTATGAGATGATTTTACAAAGCTTTCTGATCTTGTTTGGGAGATTGTGGGAACTGCAGATGCTGGAGAATCTGAGATAACAAGGTGTAGAGCTGGATGAACACAGCAGGCCAAGCAGCATCAGAGGAGCAGGAAAGCTGACGTTTCTGAAGAAGGGTCTAGGCCTGAAACGTCAGCTTTCCTGCTCCTC
>NW_025977234.1:0-7058 GCF_021869965.1 Rhincodon typus | reverse complement strand
AACTCTGTTTTTGCCTTCACAGATGCTGCCAGACCTGCTGAGCTTTTCCAGCAACTTTGCTTTTGTTCCTGATTTACAGCATCCGCAGTTCTTTCGGTTTTTATCTCAATCCAGGGGAAATTTCCTCAGCATCCATCCTGTCAAGCCCTTTATAAATTGCAAATGTTTCAATAAAATGATCTTCTAAATGCCAGAGAAAATAGCTTATACTTCTCAATCTCTCATCGTAGAACATTCCCTCATCCTTGTAACTGATCTAGTGAGCCATGTTGTGTTTCCTCAAGGGATGCTATGTCCTTCCTTTGGTCAGGAGACCAAACTGCATTCAGTACTTCGGGTATAGCTTCACCAATGTCTTGTACAATTGTAAAGTAGTTGAGTTAGTCAATTGTAGTCCCAAGTGAGATTCTTTTGTGAATTGCAGAATTGACTCAGCTTTGCACTCTAACCTTTCACTTATGAGGAATGATGAGCAAGCACTGGCTGAAAGTTTTGCTTTATTCTGATAAGTAATGCAGTTTCTCCAAGAAGAAAAAGAACAGGCAGTTTGTATGATGATGACCTCAAATTATCTTGTTCAATCAGCTTCATCACATAGGCGTAGAACTGCAATACACTGTACTTTCTCCCATGTTCTTCTATTCTACAGCATTGCAAATCCATGAGGCTATTTCACTAAAATACAAATGCTGGATTCAACTGTAACACACAGTTCTATTTAGCTCTTTGATGCATATTGTGTTAAATGATGGTTAAGACATTTCCTTATTTCATCAAGAGATAGCAAGTCACTTGCAAATTAATGAAATTTGTGAACAATATACATTTGCATTAAGTGCTTCTAGTTGGTTTTTTTCATGCTTAGTTGCTGAATGAATAGTTCAATGAGTTCTGGTGTATAAATTTTAAAATTGGCTGTGTACTAAAAAAAAAATACACATGATTGCTGAAATAACTCCACAGAGGCTGATATCCTGTCACTAAGTCACACCTTATTTATATGTGGAGAGTCCTTGACACTGATCCAGCTCCATCAGAGACAGCTGTTAGAGTGAGCAGAACCTCTGACACTCATGTTTATATCTGTCAGCCAGGGCTTCTTGATTGAACCAGATTAACAGCCCCAATCAGGGAACTCATGTTCTATGAGGTGCATCTGGCTGACCTTGTTACAATCACAACATCCTTCCTGCTCTGAGACCAAGGACATAAATCGGTTCTAATGTAGTAGCTCCTTCTGGGGCGTTACAGCACTGGATCAGGTTCCTCCAACTCTGCCTTGGATACAGGCAGCATGTAATGCATAGTAGCTCACCTCTTGTTCCCGGAAGGTTTCCGAAGAAATTCATTCTCTTCCTCAGGTAGCAAAGGCTTCAAGGTGGCCACATTCGCTGTGTCCATCTCAGATTCCGATACATCTTCAATCTTTGACAGAGAGGGAGAACCCATGGGTTCCAGGGCAGTCAGAAAGGTTGTTGAGGAGCTCCCCTACTGCTTGCAAGTTTGCAGCTTTCATATGGTTCACGTGCTTATTCAGGACTGTGATTGTAATAAGGTCAGTCAGGTGGACCTCATTGAATACAAGTTCCCTGGTTGGGGATATTAACCTTGTCCAATCAGGGAGCCCTGGCTGACAAAAATAAACAGGCATATCAGAGGATCTGGGAGTTGACTCTGAGGAGCTGGACCAAATACAATGCACGTATAAATACAGGGTGACTTGGTGACAGGATACTGGCCTCTGTGGAGTTATTTCAGTGGCAATGAGAGAAAAAAATATGATCCTGAAGAAATTCACTCACAACTGTCATCTTGGGGTAAACATTTCTGACATCATGCCATTGTTTGGGAAGTTTGATTTGTTCAAGTTAATGACGTTAACTCACATTTAATGATAGGCTGGAAACTTCTTCCAAGATTCACCTACTCTGCTGTCATTGGGTTGGCTGATGGAACTGTGGTTACCATCGCAATACTGTGTCATAAAGTTACACTTGTGGAGTGGGATCAGCTTTGAGGAAACTCGCCGACATGATAAAACATGGCATGAAAAAATAATAAGCATTTTCGTCATCCTGTTGCGGGATTCATTTTGACATTGCAACTGATGACTTTGCAAAACTAAAACAATGTCATACTGCGCAAGATGATTTGTGCACTAATTAGCATTGGAGGGTCAGTGCTACTATGTAAAAAGAAAATGGAAGCTGAAAATAATATCAAGGTTATAAACTGAGAGATCTGAACCTTAACTAGAGTTCTATCAAGTGTGCTGTGTGTCCCTTGGTGGTTGGCTTAGATTGAGTCATGAGTATTTGTAGCAGATGTGACTTCACTGTGGCCATCAAATGAGGCCAAGGACAGTTTAAACTTGAAAATGTTGAACTGTTTCACTAAGCTTTCTGGGAATTTAAATACTGTGCAAACACTGTACAGCACATTCATAACTCAATCTCACTTTGTTTTATTCATCCTTCTCCACGTTTGCAAAACTGGGATTATCTCTGAGCCCTCCTTTTATCCTATTCTACAGGGTTTTCAAAACTTAACGCGGCATCTCATCATAACTGCCTGTTCAAAATCATAAATGGTTTTGAAAGAGTAAATAAGGAGAATATGTTTCCACTGGCAGAAGGGCTGGTTAATTAGAGAACATGGGTTTAACTGGCAAATGGATAGAGATGACATGAGAAGTCATTTTTTACACAATTTAGTGTGATCTAGATATACACTTGGGACCAGTTTCATTCATAACTTTCCAAACAGAAATGGATTAATTCTTACATTAATTGAAGGGCTATGGGGAAAGAGCAAAAGAGTGGAACTAATTGTCTAACTTTGCCAAATAACAGAGAGGACAGGCCACTTTGATTTGTTCTGTACTGATTCACTGATGATTCTGATCTTCATTTCTTCTTCAAATTTGGCAATGAATCGAATTAGTGTCTCAGGCCCTTTAAAAATGATACATGAGCAAGGCTTAAAGTTTTTGATAAGATTTGTAGCTCAGGTTGTGGATGATGTTGCAGACTTGCTTGCTGAGCCCATGTGTTTGATTGCAGATGTTTCATCGCCCTGCTAGGTAACATCGTCAGCGCAAATCAGTGAAGCGTTGGTGTTCCGTCCACTTGTTAGTTATATGCCTCAGTTTGTTGGGGTGGATGGTATTACTTCCGGTTTTGTTCTTCAGTGATTTGTATATCGGGTCCAGTTCAATGTGTTTGTTAACGGAGTTCTGGTTGGAATGTCAGGCCACGAGGAGCCCCCCAGCATGCCTCTGTTTGGCTTGTGCTATTATGGATGTGTTGTCCCAGTCAAATTTGTGTCCTTCTTTGTCCGTGTATATTGAGACCAGTGAGAATTGGTCATGTCTCTTGGTGGCTAGTTGGTGTTTGTGTATCCTTATTGTCAGTTTTCTTCCAGTTTGGCCTATGTAATGTTTCTCACAGTCTTTGCATGGTATTTTGTATATTGCATTAGTTTTATTGGTTGCGGGTATGGGATCCTTTATGTTCATCAGTCGCTATTGCAGCAGATGACACCTTTGTGATTATCAAATGCACAATACTAGAAGAAACCCACCGACACATAAACATCATCCTTACTGGAATAAAATTCACAGAAGAAGAAGAGAACAATAACCGACCACCCTTCCCAGACATAATGGTGGAGCGCAAGAACAACGGGGATCTCCAGACTAGCATATACATAAAGAGAACACATACGGACCAGATACTTAATTACACCACCAACCACCCCAAAACCCATAAACAGAGCTGCATCAGGACATTATTCAAACGAGCCACAACACACTGCAGCAACCCGGAATTGTGCAAAGCAGAACAGGAGCACTTATATGGAGTTTTTAAAGGAATGGATACCCAAAAAGCACAATCCGCCATTACCTCTGCGACAGACCACAACAAGAAGACACAACACAGCCAGACACACTAGTCACCCTACCGTACATCAGAGACATATCAGAGATAACCACAAGACTACTCAGACCCCTAGGTATCTAGGAACAAAAACAAAGTTGCTGGAAAAGCTCAGCAGGTCTGGCAGCATCTGTGAAGGAGAAAACAGAGTTAACGTTTCGGGTCTGGTGACCATTCCTCAGAACCCCCTAGGTGTCTAGGTAGCCCACAAACCAACAACCACCCTGCGACAGCTACTGACAAACAAAAAGGATCTCATATCCGCAACCAATAAAACTAATGCAATATACAAAATACTATGCAAGGACTGTGAGAAACATTACATAGGCCAAACTGGAAGAAAACTGACAATAAGGATACATGAACACCAACTAGCCACCAAGAGACACGACCAATTCTCACTGGTCTCAATACACACGGACAAAGAAGGACACAAATTTGACTGGGACAACATATCCATAATAGCACAAGCCAAACAGAGACATGCCAGGGAATTCCTGGAGACCTGGTATTCCAACCGAAACTCTGTTAACAAACACATTGAACTGGACCCAATATACAAACCACTGAAGAACAGAAGTGGAAGTAATACCAACCACCCCAACAAACTGAGGCATATAAATAACAAGTGGGACAGAACAGCAACGCTTCACTGGAGGCACACTGACGATGTTACCCAGCAGGGTGACAAAACATCTGCAACCAAACACATGGGCTCGGCAAACAAGTCTGCAACCTGAGCAATGCTCTCTCTTTCCATAAATTTTAATTTCTCTGTCATTGTTTTGGGCACTTTAGTCAACTGTCTGAAACACCTCCACAGAGGCCGGTATCCCATCACCAAGTCACCCTTTACCTACACCTGTCTCTCTCCCTTAGCGGAGTCTCATGTCCAGCATTGGCATTCCTGATGCCATTTCACCTTCCTCCCCAGGTCCGGGAAGATCAGATTTAACCTGGTGCAGAGTTTTTTCCCCATTAACAACTCTGCTGGAGCTATCCCTGTAGTTGCATGAGGGGTGGTCCTATAATCAAATGGGAACCTGAACAGTTTGGTATCTAGTGAAAATGTAGGCTCTTCCTCACTTCCCTGAAAGCTACAACTTGGCTATGCGACCATTTTCAAGGCTGACCCTTTTTTAAGAGTTGATGCAAAGATGCCAGGATGGAGGCCAGGCTACGTATGAACTTTTCTGTAATAATTCACCAGCCCAAGGAAAGACTTAAGCTCTCGTACAGACGTAGGAGCTGAGGCACCTTTGACCACCTTCATTTTATCTTCCAATGAGTGCAACCTGATCTTGTCGACTCTGTCAGCCAAATAGGTCATTTGGGGTGCCTGGAGCACACATTTTACCCTTCCGTGGTGTACACCCACCTGGAAGAAATGTCTAAGTACAATGTCCAAGTTCTTTAAGAGCTCCTTATTGGTCTTCCCTGTTATTACCACATTACCGAAATGAATGACAACCTGGTCTAGACCTTGTAAAATGTTCTATATCATCCACTAAAAAATTGCTCAGGCTGACGATACCCCAAATGGCAGTCTCATATAATGGTACAAACCCTTAGGGGCCTTAATTGTAGTATACTTCTGGGAATCCTCATCTATCCGCAATTTATAAGTACACATGACTCATGTCCAGCTTCGTGAAGGACAGCCCCCTTCCAGCTTTGCATATAAGTCCTCTATTTGAGGGATTGGGTGTTTATCCAGCTGCACAAAGTGGTTTCCTGTTTGTTTAAAATCCCCACAAAGACGAACTGACCCGTTGAGCTTCACAATCGGTATGATTGGTGCTGCCCATGCCACAAACTGTATTGGTTCGATGATTCCTTCACTCTCCAACCTCCTGACTTCTGCCTCTACTTTATCCACAAGGTAAATGGCACTGGACAGGACTTATAGAATCTTGGAGTTGCTTCCTAGTCAACATGCAAGGTTATCTTGGCTTCTTTGACTGTCCCTAGACCTTCCTGAAAAATGTCAGGGTATTTGATTAGGACTTCACTCAGGCAGCCATTTCCTAATTGAAAAATATTCAGCCAATCTAAGTGAATCTTTCTCAACCAATTTCATCCTATTAAGCTTGTGCCTGAGCCTTTTACTACCATCAGTGGTAAGTGAACCAGCTGCTTCTCATAAGAGACCTAAACCGACATTGTAGGGTTAATCTGTAAACCCCAGCATTGGTTCTCAGACTAGCCGAGGTCTTGCGCAAACATAAGTGTTGGACTCCAGAGCGAGTTTTGTTAAAAACTGGTTTTGTGATCACTGAAACGACCATGCCAGTATCGACCTCCATTAGAACTGGGTGGCTATTTAACCAGACACTTATTTTGATTGGTTCTGATTTGGATGTTACTGACAATTTAACTGTTCCAAACCAGATGTGGGCGGACTTTCCAGGGTGTGCACTCTCCTGGATACCAGGCTATGAGTTCTCTTACTCAATTTTAGTCCAGTTGGACTCTTTTGCTGTCTCAAGTCTATGTACCAGCAGCAACTACAATAGGTTGCTGGTCCCGATCCTGAAGAAAATTTTAACCATTTGGCCAATGTTTGTCTTTGTTTGGAGTTTTACTGTAGGCTGACGTAGAGTCCCTCTGTTCAGGATATGTCCTGAACGAAGCTGTTCAGTTACCTGCACGTGTGTTGTTCCCCAAGAAGTGTCAGCCTGGCAAGGATGTCCACTTCCATCAGAATACCCTGCAACTCATAAGCTCTACTTGTTGCATTTCCCAATGATAAAGCCAGTTGTAGTGTCTATTTGAAATCTAGTTAGTTTCAGCTAGACAGAGCCTTTGCATGGTTACAGCATTAATCCCACATACCAAACAGTCTCTCAGCATCTCATTAAGGGTTAAACCAAAGTCACACGCCCCTGTCAGTCATCTTAACCAGGTCAAAAATCCTGATATGGAAGCCAACGTTCTCGAATTGCCAAGTAAAACCGATAACTCCTTAGAATTAGAGGGGAGCCTGTGGTCGTAATATTCCTTAACTAAATCCATCAACTGTTGAAAGTTTTTAGTATCTCATGCCTCAAGGAAAGTTAGGCTCCTAATAACTGTAAAAGCTGCGGGTCCACAAGCTGTTGCGAGTGAATTTCCCTAGAA
>NW_025977233.1:0-7059 GCF_021869965.1 Rhincodon typus | reverse complement strand
AACCTCTTCCTTATAACAGTTCTGAGGAAGGGTCGCTGAACCCGAAATGTTAACTCTGTTTTTTTTCCTTCACAGATGCTGCCACTCCTGCTGAGCTTTTCCAGCAACTTCTGCTTTTGTTCTCTTCCTTACAATGATGGTAAACCTGTTTGTTGCTTTAACTCCACTTTTCTAACTGTTCCCAATCATTAATGCTTTTGTAGGTCAAAAACCTGGAAATCAGCTTCAAATATCATAAAATTATCGAATCCTGGCGGCACAGAGAGGGCTAGTTATCTCAACGTATTACTCTCTACAAGAACACTCACCTAGAACAAGCTCCCTCACCATCTCCCTTCAGAGGACCAGTTGATGTAGTGCTTAAAAACTGAAAGAACTGCGGATGCTGCAAATCAGGAACAAAAACAAAGTTGCTGGAAAAGCTCCGCAGGTCTGGCAGCATCTGTGGAAGAGGAAGGGTCACTGGACCTGAAACGTTAACTCTGTTTTCTCCTCCACAGATGTAGTGATTAACCCTGACCATGAGGCTGATGGATGAGGGTGGTATCAGTCCAGTGAGCTGCTTTCTCCTGTATGGTGCCAAGCTCCTGGGAGCTAACATACCTTTTTGACTAAGAGCTAAATGCTGCAGATGCTGGAAATCTGAAACAAAAGCAGGGAATACTGGAGAAACTCAGCAGGTCTGGCATTGTCTGTGGAGAGAGAGACAGAGCTAACATTTTGAGTCTGCTATGACTCTTCCTCAGAACACTGAGCTTTCAGAATTTCAGACCTTTGAAGTGTAATCATCTCGGTCCGTAAGACATTAAGAACAGAAGTTACCATCACTGAATCACCCCACTGTCAACATCCTGGGGGTTACCATTGACCAGAAACTCAACTGGACTCACCACATAAACACAGTGGCTATAAGAGCAAGTCAGAAGCTGGGAATACTGCGGCCAGTAACTCATCTCCTGACTCCCCAAAGCCTGTCCACCATCTACAAGGCACAAGTCAGGAGTGAGATGGAATACTCCCCACTTGCCTGGATGGGTGCAGCCCCAAAAACACTCAAGAAGCTTGACACCATCCAGGACAAAGCAGCCGCTTGATAGGCACCACATCCACAAGCATCCACTCCCTCCACCACTGACGCTCAGTAGCAGCAGTGTGTACTATCTACAAGATGCGCTGCAGAAATTCACCAAAGATCCTCAGACAGCACCTTCCAAACCCATAACCACTTCCATCTAGAAGGACAAGGGCAGCAGATAAATGGGAACACCACCAACTTCACATTCCCCTCCAAGCCACTCACCATCCTGACTTGGAAATATATTGCCGTTCCTTCACTGTCGCTGGGTCAAAATCCTGGAATTCCCTCCCTGAGGATATTGTGGGTCAACCCACAGCAGGAGGAATGCAGCAGTTCAAGAAGGCAGCTCACCCCCACCTTCTCAAGGGGCAACTAGGGATTGGCAAGAAATGCTGGCCAGCCAGAGACACCCATGTCCCACAAAATGAACAAATAAAAAGAAGTAGGCCATTCAGCCCATTGAGCAGCTCCACCATTCGATGAGAGCATGCTTCTTAACAGTACGTGAAAGCCAATGTACAGACAGCCAGATCACACAGACACCAATGTGATAGTGACCAGTTAATCTGTTTGAATGACATTGCACGAGCTGTAATTTTATCCTGGAAGAATGTCCATGTTTTTAGGAACTTAGGAACAGATAGGAGACATCCAGCTCTTCCAATCTCTTCCAGAGATCACAACTGTCTGTGATTCAATGCCATATACCTGCCTTTGTCCTGTTTCCCCTAATATTGACCAACAAATATCTATCCTTCCTAGTTTTAAAATGCACAATCAACCTCCTACTAATTTCAGTTTGCAGAAGAGAGTTCGAAACTTTATGACGTTTTGAGTGAAGATTTCTCCAAAACAGCCCCAAAGAGTCTTTTGCATCTACCTGAGGGGTCAAACCTTCCTTTAACATCTCATCTGAAACAAGATCGGGTTGTTTTGTGTTGTGAATTGCCCATGTCTTCCTGCAGGTATGTTTTGTACAAATCCCCAGTACTGTGTGACTCTGACCCAGAACGATATGGACAGAGAGACAAACAGTTGCACTTTCATCGTCTGCCTCCTACAGAAACAACGGGACAGGCAACGAAATAAAAGCCCCAGGTTTTTCATCGCCTGCCTCCTCTTTAAGGTAAGCAGCATCACATGGAGGGATATGGGCCCAATGCAGGCAAGTAGGCCTTGTTCAGTTTAGGAAACCGGGTCGGCATGGACGAGTTGGGCCGAAGGGTCTGTTGATTGCTATCCTGAAGGATTTTCACACCTTTATATCATAGCTTATCCCTGTGTGTTTTCTATGCTCAGTTAGGGAGCTGTATCATTCCCGGATTTGACTTCTATTCTCAATGTTAGTGCTTTTGTTGTTGTGGTTTTGTGGGAGCCAGGCCCACTGCCCACTTTGGCCAGCTCTGTAGGTGAGCAGCTACCTTACGTTGGATATATGACTCTGACCCATATGACTGTGTGTGGTTCCAGTCATGCACTATCTTCGCTTTCCCTTTTCGGACTGGATTATATTTCCTGTGTCTCTGAGAATGTGGGCAGGAGATGGCCTGGTGAGTGACCATAAAGAATAGGAAGGCGGGCAGGCCATTCGACCTCTAGAGCCTGCACCGCCATTAAATAGCACCATGGCTGTTCCGACATTCCTCATATCCACTTTCCTGCCCTAACCCCCTAACTCTTGATTCTGGAGGTTCACGGACTCTCAGGAAGCTGTTTGTTTTGGGTCGCTGTGTAGTCTGTTGGACCATGTCTACATCGGTTGTGGACATTTGTAACCCCCTTTCAGTGATTTGAAAAAATCTTTTGTTGTGTTTTTGGTTGCACTTCAGGCCCACGCTCCTGATCTTTGGGCACCCAGTGCAGAGTGGGGAGCGGGCATGTTGGAGTGGGTCTGCTCCTGGGCCTGGCCAGGCTGGCTATAAACAGGTCCAGGCAGTGGGCCTTGGAGTGGGTCATCTCTATGAACTGCCTGCCCCTCTTCCATGGTTACCTTCGTGCCAGGGTGACATTGGAGAAGGGGCACACTGTGTCCATCAATGCTCTCCATGCCTTGAGAGAGAGAGGGGTGGGCACTGCGGTGTATACAATGCTTTATTTCCCCCTCCAACTCCATTTGGATTTAGTCCCTTCCCCCTCTCCCTGCATCCTGCCTCCTCGCCCCACCCCCTTTCCTGGTTTAAATTGCCCATAACAGGCTTTCCATGTAAATATTTAATTGGCTACACGGGCGATTACTGGTGGGGATTAGTAGTTAAAAACAAAAAATAACGTTCGCAGTGATGGGGGAAAAGAGATTTCAGTTTTGTGTGATAGCACTTCTCGATATATAAAAAAACTGTTCTAATTTTGGACTAAGAGCCTGATGAAATTCATGTGACTGTAGATGTTGATTGATTGATTTGTTGTCACATGTACCGAAGTACAGTGAAAAACTTTGTTTACGAGCAGTACAGGCAGATCATAGTAAGCAAGGATGTACAGACCAATAAACATTCCCCCTGTGTCTGCGTGGGTTTCATGTGGGTGCTCTGGTTTCCTCCCACAGTCCAAAGATGTGCAGGCTAGGGTGGATTGGCCGTGTTAAATTGCCTCATATTGTTCAGGGGTGTGTAGGCTAGGGGGGTTAGAGGGGAATGGGTCTGGGTGGGATGCTTTGAGGGTCAGTGCAGACATGTTAGGCCGAAGGGCCTGTTTCCACACTGTAGGGGTTCTATGAATATTTTATGAAAAAAAGACTTAGACAGAGGCATACAGGTTACATTGCACAGGGCATGCACAAGGCAAGATCAACATTAGCAAGATCAGCGCTATTTGAGGCTAGAGAGTCTATTCATTAGTCTGATAGAAAGAAGCTGTTCCTGAACCTGCTGGTGCATGTGTTCAGGCTTCTATAGATGTGTTTGGTGAGTCATACACGCCTCATGTTGTGTTCTCAATGTCACTGTGGATCCCTGGCCAAAACATTGTATCCCCGTGTGTCGTTCACTCGGTGCTTATTAATCCCTAATCTCGCTGTGGCAAAATGTCTGGTGAAAAGCTTCCTGTACAAACTCTTGTTTCTCTCTAAACGCCACTCCTCGTGAGATACCTGGTTCATCTCTCTGTCTGGCTGCCCTTGTATTACTTAGGAAAGAGGGACGGGCCAGCTGGGCTGGGAAAGGAATTTAACAACAGAGACGGTTGAGGGACAACAGCAGATGGTTAAGAAAATACTTTGTGGTGTTATAGGCCCAATCAGACTGCCTCAAAATATTTTAAGAAGGTGGCCTGGACCCTAACTTTTTCTTATTTTAAAGGCAAGTGTGAAATGCCATATTCTGGATGCAACTGGTCAAGCTACTCAACGTTAAGCAAAATGTAATTTATTTAACCACTGCAGTTAAAATACAACGAAAGAAAGAGGAATTTAGAATAACTAAACTCTATTGGAAAATTTAACAGAATAATAGATAAAGTAACAATTACTAATTAACTGTTCCAATATAGTAACATCCCATAAACACACCCCTTGGCCAAAAGGAAAATTCAGAAAAATAGATTTGTCTCAAGGTAACCCAGCAGCAGAGAGAAACTCCAGCTTCTAGCTATAACTGAGAGAGGGAAAAAATAGCTTCTACTTCTTCAAGCCCACAGCAGCAACTGCTTAAAGCTAAGCCTATAAACTAAAAAAAACTAGAAAGCTTAATCTGTGACAGCTGGCCACACCCAGCCAGGCTGCATCTATTGTTCCAACTTAAAAAAAAACCCAAGGGCTATTGGTGTTTACTTTCTTACAGACAGCTCCATGCCTCTTGTTCAACCTCACTTTAAAGAAAAAAGGACAAAATAACCTCTTGAAGCCACAGCATCATTTCAAAGACTCACAGCAAAGATATGTCCCAGTGAGAAAGATGGATTCTAGGAGGGGGATAAGCCAAACATGGTTAACCAGGGAATTTAAGGATAGCATTAAATTGAAAGGAAAAATATACAATGCAGCAAGGTTTAATGGTAAACCAGAGGATTGGACAAGTTTTAAAAACCAATGAAAGGTGATGAAAATATTATAAAGAGGGAGGAGGTAAACATTGAGGGTAAGCTCACAATTATTATCAATATGGACAATAAGAGATTCTTTAAATTTATAAAATGGAAGAGAGAAGGTGGAGTGAACACAGGCCCCTTAGAGAATAAGGCTAGGAAAATAATAATGGGGAACCAGACTGACAGGAGTTGAATAAGTACATTGCATCAGTCTTCACAGTAGAAGACATAATAGTTTTTTTTATTTATTCATTTTGTGGGATGTGGGCGTCTCTGGCTGGGCCTGAATTTCTTGCCCGTCCCTAGTTGCCCTTGAGAAGGTGGGGGTGAGCTGCCTTCTTGAACTACTGTATTCCTCCTGCTGTGGGTTAACCAACAATGCTATTAGGGAGGGAATTCCAGGATTTTGACCCAGCCACAGTGAAGGAACTGCGATAGATTTCCAAGTCAGGATAGTGAGTGGCTTGGAGGGGAACTTGAAGGTGGGGGCATTCCCATATGTCTGCTGCCCCTGTTCTTCTAGATGGAAGTGGTCGAGGGTTTGGAAGGTGCTGTCTGAGGATCTTTGATGAATTTCTGCAGTGCATCCTGTAGACAGTGCACACTGCTGCTACTGAGCGTCGGTGGTGGAGGGAGTGGATGCTTGTGGGTGTAGTGCCAACAAAGCGGGCTGCTTTGTCCTGGATGGTGTCAAGCTTCTTGAATGTTATTGGGGCTGCACCCATCCAGGCAAGTGGGGAGTATTCCATCACACTCCTGACTTGTGCCTTGTAGATGGTGGACAGGCTTTGAGGAGTCAGGAGGTGAGTTACTCGCCACAGTATTCCCAGCTTCTGACCTGCTCTTGTAGCTGCTGTATTAATGTGGTGAGTCCAGTTGAGTTTCTGATCAATGGTAACCCCCAGGATGTTGATAGTGGGGGATTCAGTGATGGTAACGCCATTGAATGTCAAGGGATGGTGGTTAGATTGTCTCTTATTGGTGATGGTCATAGCCTGGCATTTGTGTGGCGCAAATGTCACTTGCCACTTGTCAGCCCAAACCTGGATATTGTCCACATCTTGTTGCATGTGAACATGGACTGCTTCAGTATCTGAGGAGTTGCCAATGGTACTGAACGTTGTGCAATCATCAAGCAAATATCCCCAGTTCTGACCTTATGATGGATTGGTAAGTAACACAAGCTCCGTTTGCTTGAAAAGCTCAAACAGGTTTGCTGAACAGATACTTTTACAGATTACAGTCGCACAGTTACAAAATAACTCCTCTGCACACCCTCAGTCTGGCATGGTGCTGCTTGAAACCCTGGAAGTTAATGGATATGTTACCTTGCTCCTGGGTTCATCTGTTCTTACAGCATCTCCATTTACAAGTTTGCTGATGATATCACTGTTGCAGGTCAGATCTCAAACAATGAGGAGACAGAATGTAGGAAAGAGATTGAGTGCTTAGTGGCATGGTGTTAAGACAACAGTCTGACCACCAACATCAGCAAAATGAAGGAGCTGGTCATTGACTTCAGGAAGCAGAGTGGAGGGCATATCCTTGTCTGCATCATTGGTGCTGAGGTGGAGATGGTTGAGAGCGCCTGGTTTCTGAGAGTGATGATCACCAACAATCTGTCCTGGTCCCCCACTGTTGACACAAGAGTCAAAAAAGCACAACAACACCGCTACTTCCCCAGGAAGCTAAGGGAATTCAGCATGTCCATAATGACTCATCAATTTTTATAGATACACCATAGAACGGGGATGCATCACAGCTTGAGATGGCAACTGCTCTTCCCAAGACCACACAATACCACAGAGAGTCATGAGCACAGCCAAGTCTATCAATCACAGACCAGCCTTTCATCCATTGACTCCGTCTGAAAGACCATCATCATCCCTATACCAAAGACAGCATATGCACTGTGCCTTAATGACTAATGCCCAGTGGCTTTGAGCTCCATAATCATG
>NW_025977232.1:0-7059 GCF_021869965.1 Rhincodon typus | reverse complement strand
TCTGTTCATTCTCCATGCCTTCTTTCCGGCCGGATACACATCTCTCTCCCCGCCAGAGGCTGCCGTAATGGTGACCTCCGCCTCGGGCCCTTCTTGAGAGACTCCATGTGTCACCTTTGGGGCACGAGGAGCGGCAGTGCCACCAGCAGGGCACTGGTGAATCTTTGGCGCACTTTGTGGTGGGACAATTGCTCCTGTTATGCCCCACATCCTTGGATAAGTGACACTGCATCCCATCTGCTGTCCAGAAGGAATGGTTGGCCAACCCCTCATAGAGCCTGGGAAATACACCCTCAGTCACCTTTCCCCCAGGCCATAAAAATAATCACCTGATACCTGAAGGAGTAGACATGTACATGTAAGTTTACTCTCCTTAAAACCGAGCGGGATGTGTACAATTCCAGCCGTCAACTCTCCCGGTAGTTGTAATTGAGAGAGGCGATGGTCGTGGAAACAGCGAACAGGACGTGGGAGATCACAATTCTCTGCAATATGACCTCCAAGGATCTACCGGGAAGAAGGCCCAGCCCCTCTCCAGGGCCAGGCTCACCACCCAATCAGTCTTAAGGAAAAAGATTGCCATCCAGTACATCGTACGGGCAGCTACAATGGTCGGTGGATCAACTACAGTGGCTATCGCCTTGGTTGCATTGCTTTGTGGTTGTGTCCGGGTTGGTGAGGAGCCTGAAGGGTTGTGCAGGCACAACCGGGGCCAAAGCAGCAGTAGCAGCAGCTACCCCAGCCTCGGTCCGGCTAAGGCCTGCAGCCGGGGACTGTGATGTTTTGATCATCCTTATTTTTCATGTTAAAAAGGTACCTCGTCAGGGAGGGTCGGAGGTCTCGGGCAGCACTGATGATTCCTACGAGTGGCTCTGACCAGTAACAGCGACAGTCTTAGAGGGCCCCAGGCAATACCAGCAAGAATCTTTGGCAGATGCTCCAACAACAGTCCTGGGGGGACCTAAGGAGCAAGACCAGCAACAGTCCATGAGGAGGGTGTTTTCCAGCCAGCAACTCTAACACACAGTCCCAGGGAAGGGCCTAGGCAGCAGTTCAGCCCCAACACAGGAAGCTGAGACAACTTGACTCCTCTCTCCAGGCTCCACTCCACTCTTCTCTCCTTTTTCCACGGTATTTCTCTTCCTCCTGGCAGTCAACTTCCTCCAACACGTGGTTAAATCTCTCACGTTGCCTCCCAAGGAATGGGACACAATCACTGTGCCACAAGAGATCTTTCTTTCTGGATTTTATTGAGACTTTTGGTCTCAGGTTGGTCCCGAAAGTAGAGCACATGACATTCAAAGCAACTTGAGAACATTGATTCAGTATTGCTCCAGTGACAGTCAGAAGTGTAAGACATTGCAGGATTTTTTCGTCAAATTCATTGTCTCAGTACTGCCCTCGATCTTTTTTGTGTATTGGAACAATAATGATTTGAATGCATCAGGTGACTGATAATTTTTCAGAAGTTAAAAACTGGTTCTTGGTTCTGTCGCAATTCCTTTATACCCTGTCCTTCCGGCTGTGCATTGGTAACCTGTTCTCCAATCCCAGGTACGTCCTCGCCCATTGTAAGTTGATTTGTCAAATAATTTAATAATTGATGACACTAGATATTTCACAGCAGTTTTGATTTGATTTCTGAACTTAGACTGAGTTATGACATACATAAACATGTTTGTGCAGCAACTTGCATCATACAGCATGAAACCGACTTGTTCAAAGATATAAAAGGGACATCAAACAAATATAAAACATATGTCAGCCATGTCAGGACGAAGCTTCCGGATATGGTGAAAAGTAAAATCACAGACTTCTTCCTGCTCTCCATTTGCACGTCAGAGTGATTCACTCTTTTGCTTTGAAACTTTAGTTTCCCACGGGCATGACTGGTGACTAAAATTTGCCTGACTGTCAAAGCATTGAACAATGCAAAATACTGAATGGGAGCAATGGTGTTCAAAGAGTATCAAACCAATCAAATGCAACCCATCCAATCTCTGTGTTTTAGCTACGCTTATTGGAGCAGAATCATGGATACTTGTCAGCTATTTCTTAAGGTTCCTGTGTTGAATAAAATGGGATGTTTTTTAAGCAAAACAAAATGCCTGTTGTAGCCAGAATGATATCTGCAGTACTTACTGTGTGATATTTAGCTGTCAGAGTCTCACAACAAATCATCACTAAACTATCAAAGGTAAATGTCACCGTGAATCAGACTGAGAAGTCTCTGGCTGTAAACTTCAAGGCAGTGCACATCTTACAGACAGGAGTGATGTTCAGGAAACACAACGGGATATAATAATTATTGATGTGGAACATTATGACCTCAGTGATAATGACCATCAGATCTGCCAAAGCCACAAGATAGTGAGTAGTGGATTTGGATAGTCCACATTTTCCCTTAGACAGGATCATGACAGCAACTGAGTCAACTGTAAAAGAAAAGATGGATATATGACCTGACATGAATAAGTACATATTCTCCATGTCAGAAACTAATTGGTAAAAGGATTCATAGTTTTTTAAAAAAATTGTATTTTGGCATGAGGTAAAATTTGAGACATCCTAACAATCAATTCACCCCATTTTGAGCTTGCCCATTTTGAAGATTAAACAAGTGCAGTGTAAAGGCATGAATGAACCAGTCAACCTGTGATTTATTTTGGTTTGCAGGTCATTCTGCCTCTAAATTGCTATCTTTTTACAGTTGAATGTGTCTCTTGTCAAAGGCAATGATGACCAATGATTGGCCCCAAAAATACCTCACACCCAGCACTCTTATTTCGATAATCTCCATCAGGTGATAGATTAGACCATACCTCATCTTGTCTGTTGAGGACTGACTGCCTGTACCCTGTCTAGTGGCAGTTGTTACCTGGAACAAGAGCCACTACAATGACAGTGAATCTACAATTAGTCAACATCTTTCGTGTTTGGAGCAGCGGGAGCGTGAGCCAGGGTGCTGACGGGAAGATAAGGTTTTTTTTCTATATAAAAACTTACCTCGTGCAGCAGCGGCCTTCTTGTTTTCAGTGGCCGGGTGTGTGGAGAGAATGCGAGCCAGGAAGGAACGAATATATTCAGGCATTGGCTAAACCCGAAACACGACACATGTAGTGTCTCCCACCCATCCTCCTCCTCTAACCAAAAAGAAAGACTGTGTGGAGGGTCGGTAAGGTAAGGCTTTTTTTTTGTTTTTGTGGAAATCTAGAGTAGAGGGAATGGAAGCTAGGGCAATTGCATGCTCCACTTGCAGGATGTGGGAGGTAAGGGTCACTGCTGGTGTCCCCTCTGCAAGAAGTGCACCCAACTCCAGCTCCTCACAGACCGCGTTAGGGAACTGGAGCTGGAACTGGATGAACTCTAGATCATTGGGGAGGCTGAGGGGGTGATAGAGAGGAGTTATAAGGAGGTGGTCACCTCCAGGTTACAGGAAAAAGGTAGCTGGGTGACTCTCAGGAAGGGGAAGGGGAATAGGCAGATCCCCTGTGGCTATTCCCCTCAATAATAAGTATACCGTTTTGGATACTGTTGCGGGCAGGACCTACCAGGGGAAGGCCATAGCGGACAGGTCTCTGGCACTGAGCCTGACCTTGTGGCACAGAAGGGAAGGGGGGAGAATAGGAGAGCAATTGTAGTGGGGGATTCAATAGTAGGAGGCACAGACAAGTGGTTCTGTGGACGCGAACGAGATGAACGGATGGTATGTTGCCTCCCGGGTGCCAGGGTCCGTGACGTCTCGGATCATGTCTTCAAGATCCTTAAGGGGGAGGGTGAGCAGCCAGCAGTCATGGTACACATCAGTACCAATGACGTAGTTAGAAAAAGGACTGAGAATGTGAAAAACGAGTACAGGGAATCAAGTTGGAAGCTGAAGTCCAGGACAAACAGAATAGTTATCTCTGGATTACTACCAGTACCACGTGATGACGAGGTAAGAAATAGGGAGAGAGTGCAGCTAAACACGTGGCTACAGGGCTGGTGTAGGAGGGAGGGCTTCCATTATGTGGATAATTGGAGCACATTCTGGGGAAGGTGGGACCTGTACAGGAAGGATGGGTTGCACCTGAACCGGAAGGGCACAAATATCCTGGGAGGGAGATTTGCTCAAGCTATACGGGATGGTTTAAACTAGATTGGCAGAGGGTGGGGAACCAGATTTGTAATTCAGAGTATGAGGTATTTAGCCTTCCAACAGACACGACAGGGAGTGAGGTTGTTAATAAAGAAATGCAGTCGATGGAGCATAATTGTGGACACAGAGATGGTTTGAGGTGTGTATACTTCAATGCGAGAAGTATCAGAACTAAGGCGGATGAACTTAGAGCATGGGTAAGTACTTGGAACTACAGTGTTGTGGCCATTACTGAAACTTGGCTAACTCAGGGACAGGAATGGTTGTTGGAAGTTAGGGGATTTAGATGCTTTAAAAGAAATAGGGAGGGTGGAAAAAGAGGCAGGGGAGTGGCATTGCTAGTCAGGGCTAGTATTGCAGCTACTGAAAGGCAGTTCGAGAATGATATGTCTACAGAGTCAGTTTGAGTTGAGGTCCGTAACAAGAAAGGAGCAGTCACTTTGTTGGGGGTTTTTTACACAGGCAAGTGACACAGTGAGATCAATCAGACAGTTCGGAATGGGTTTAAATCCTATTTTATGATAAGCAAGAGGCTGCTGATTTGTACGGGATCAATTTTAAAAAGGAAACTTACTCTTGTCCTTGGATTTAATATTGCGATCCCACATCCCTGAAAATAACAACTGGTACTCAGCAGTGACAAGACACTATTATAGAGTTATAGAGGCTTACAGCACGGACACAGGCACTTCGGCCCAAACTGCTCCAATCTGACCAAAATGTCCATCCATGCCAACCCCATTTCCCTGCACTTGGCACAAATCCTTGTAAATCTTTGGTATCCATGTATTTGTCCAAATGTCTTTCAAATGTTGTTAATGTATCCACCTCAACCACTTCCACTGGCAGTTCATTCCACATGCGTACAACCTCTGTGTAACATAGTTGCCCCTCAGGTCCCCATGAATTCTTTCCCCTCTTACCTTAAACTGACGCCCTCTGGTCCTCAATTCCCAACCCTGGAACAAAAACTTGGAGCCTTTACCCTATCCATGCCTCTCATGATCTGAAACACTTGTATAATATCCCTCCTCAGTCTCCTACGCTCTAAAGAAAAAAGTCCTTGTTTCTCCAACCTCTCCCTTTCACTCAGTCACTTGAGTCCTGGCAACATCCTTGTAAAACTCTTCTGCACTCTTTCCAGTTAAACAACATTCTTGCTGCTGAATGGTGACCGAAACTGAACACATTACTCCAAGTGCAGCCTCACCAAAGTCCTGTACAACTGCAAGATAACTTCCCAACCTCTCTCTTCAATGCCCTGACTGATCGAGGCCAGTGTGCAGAAAGCCTTGCTCACTGCCCTGTTTACCTGGGACTCCACTTTCAGAGAACTGTGCACCTGAACTCCAAGGCCCCTCTGTTTCACTCCACTCCTTCAGGCCCTGCCATTCACCATGAAACTCTAACCTTGACTTGACTTACCAAAATGCCACACCTCACACTTATCTGTGTTAAACTCCATTTGCCATTTTTCGGCCTACTTCCCCAACTGATCAAGATCTTGCTGCAATTTCTGATAATCTTCTTCACGGTCCACAACACAGCCTACTTTACTGTCATCTGCAAACTTACTAATCATGTCTTGTACATTCTCATCCAAAACATTGAAGTAGATAGCAAACAACAGGCCCAGCACCAAACCCTGAGGCACACCACTAGTCACAGGACTCCAGTCCAACAAGCATCCTTCCACTACTTCCTTTGGCTTCCTACCATCAAGCCAATTGTGTATCCAATTTGCCAGCTCTCCCTGGATTCAATGCAATCTCAACTTCCAGAGCAGCCTACCATGTGGAACCTTACCAGAGACCTTACTGAATAACCCCACACAATGACGACTCTTTTTCGCAGCCTGGCTAGATGCCCCTGCAGTTTCATTCCCCCATTGTCCTTCATACTTCCCCTCTCCCTGTTTTACTCCCTCTCACTCTGCTCCCATTCGTCTCCTTGAGGGGCAATTGGAGGCATGCCAAGTCACATCTTATCCTTCAATTTCTCCCTCTCTCCAACACACACACTCTCTCTCTGTCCACATCTCACTTTTTATCCCTGTGTCTCGGAAATCACGATGTGATGGTAAAATTCTGATCTACCCATTTAAAATGACAACAAATCACATTGTGTCTGGGATGTTTCTATTTGTTTTGTAAAACAACAAAAGAAAGCTGAAGAGGGGTAAGAAGGAGACAGAGAGAGAAATAATGAGAGATCAGGTCCCAGATCCTTAGCCAGTTGAATTGAAATAGCGATAAACCTACAAGATCGAGGGGCAGAATTAAGCTATTTAATCGTCAAGTCAGAGTCATACAGCTTGGACACTGACCCTCTGGTGCAACTAGTCCATGCCGACTAGTTGTGCCCCAACTAAACTAGTCCCACTAGCTTGCATTTAGCCCATATCCTCCAAAACATTCCTCTTTTTCAATTTATCCAAATGTCTTTTAAATGTTGCAAATGCACCTGTAACTACCACTTCCTCTGGTAGTTCATTCCAAACACAAATCACTCTCTGTGTAAAAAGGTTAGCCCGAATGGCCTTTCTCAAACTTTTACCCCTCACCTGAAAAATACCCATGTTTGTTTTGAACTCCCCCAGCCCAGGGAAAAGACCTTGCTGTTCACCTTAGCTCCCTTTGCCCCTTCTTATTTTATCAATGTCTACAAGTTCACCTGTCAACCTTCTACGCTCCAGTGAAAATACTCCCAGCATATCGAGCGTATTTTCAGAAGTCAGCCCCTCTATTTTCAACAACATCCTGATAAATTTTTTTCATAACAGTCCCCAATTTGCAAAAATCCTTCTTCTACCAGGGTGACCAGAACTGCACAGTACTCTAGTAGAGGCCTCACCAAATGTCCTGTACAACCTGAACATGACATCTCATCTGCAATACTGAAATGTATGTATGAGCAATGAA
>NW_025977231.1:0-7059 GCF_021869965.1 Rhincodon typus | reverse complement strand
CCCCTTGACCTGTCCGTCCTCCCTGTACTGACCTATCCCCTCCCTAACTCCCCACCTACAGTCACCCTTACTGGCTCCATCCCCGCCTCTTTGACCTGTCTGTCTCCTCTCCACCTATCTTCTCCTTTATCCATCTTCTATCCGCCTCCCCCTCTCTCCCTATTTATTTCAGAACCCCCTTCCCCTCCCCCATTTCTGAACAAGGGTCTAGGCCCGAAACGTCAGCTTTCCTGCTCGGCCTGCTGTGTTCATCCAGCTCTACACCTTGTTATCTCTGAGCCAGAAGACCTGGGTTTAAGTACCACTTGGTCCAGAGGTGAGTATAGCATAACTGTTGTTTGAAAATATATGTATTGCCTTAGGGGTTCTGTGGAGCAACAGCAATGTCCCTACCTCTGAAACAGGTTGATTAGAAAATGTCAATGTATTGTTGGGCTCTTATGGTATAGTGGCAATGTCCTTACCTCTGAGCCAGGAGACCTAGGATCAGGCCCCACCTGCTTCAGATTGATTACAGAAAACACGTATGCATATAGCCCAAGTCATCTCTTATATGGGAAATCTTCCACCAGGACGGTAAGCAGAGACAGCTTCTAGGCCTGCCTAGAGTAATGGCCTCCCAATGTGCAGTTGGTAATTTGTCACTTAAACTGACCCGAGGGAAGACTTTGACCTTTAGTTAAAGACAGATGGAGCCAGGAAACTAGCACAAATGAGCTGTTTATTTCGCTCCAATCTGCCTGATCATTCTACTGTGGGGCCCAAAAGCCAGTCAAAGTACTCAAAATATTACAGGAAATATTTATATACAAGATTAGTTTGACTTTAGTACCTAAAATGAAATCTTTCAGATTAATGTGTTTGTAGTGTAAATTAGGTACTTCAGTCCATCTTTGCCAGCCCTACTCTCATACTATTGTCTTTTTTCATGGACTTCAGATGTTTGTATGTAATAAGTCTTTCATACTCTCAACAACTATGTAAATAAACCTAACCACTTCACTCAGCAACAAATTTAAGTCTCTTCTTAGCCTTCTTTTCTTAATGCAGGTAGTTACATCATATCAATTAATTGCCATGGTTTTCTAAGAAAGGATGGTCTGCACAGATGGCACACTAATAATGGCATTTCTAATGCTTTGGAAAAGGGCATGGTAAAATCTAAGCGTTGAAACACAAATGGATGAACTTTAGCAACAGAAATAGTATCTGAAAAGACAAATAAGGAGACCAAAAAGGGATACTGATCTAACCCACTGTAGCAACAATTATGATATACTATGTGTAAATCATTCACAGAGCATTAAGTATTTCTAAAAACTGCATCACCCATAGATTAAATGCTTTGCTAATAATTTTGATTCCCATGATCTGCTTTAGTTTATGCAGTCCAATCCTACTTAGCAACATGTTTAAAAGGCAGAGAAGTTAATTCATTCTTACATCAAATGTCACATTAAAAACTGCTTGCCTATCTCAGAAAAAATTGTAGCCATGTGACAGAAAATTATACAAAGAAAATATATTTCTGAAAAATCAAAATAAAATATAAAATCAACTAACAGAAAAGAACAAACCATTGGCTAACACATTCCTTCTGTGTTCAGTACTAAAACACACTGCTTAGGTCATATCAATGTTTAGAAGTCTCTCAGGGCTCCACTTTGCTATAGCAACCGATCTATTCAGGTCCATTGGCATGCCCAACTGTTCACCCATCAAGAATTAACTTATAAGTACTCTTCAGGATTCAGTGAAATCCAAAAGATTTTTACTTGGACCAATTTGTTGTCAACCAACCAACCAATGCACAGTGATCCAATCAATCCATTGGCCACTTTGTGCTAATAAAATAAAGGGTTGGGCAGCCCCATTGTTCAGAATAATGCAGTTTTGTATAAACTAAGCGAAGCATAAAAACAGATCTTATGAAGTTAAGAAATCCCCATAACAAAATTCTTTGGCACAATAAATTAATTTCAAGGGAAAACATTACATAGTCATTGTCTCCATCAACACGGATCAGTCTTCTGACTGCTTCAAACCAACATACAAGCTGAAACTTTGATAGTGTGTTCTTCATTTCAAAATATAAAAAGTTGTTGGGTTGTATAATGCAGTACAGCTGAAGTATGAAATCAAACTTTAAGAAAATGTTAAATTTTAATTTTCCCTCAATCCATTAGCTTATTTCAACAAATTTTTCTTATGCCAATTCCAAACTCTCAATCTTTGCAATTTCATATCACATAATCTCAATTTAGGAGTTGTGGTTTAATGGTAAAAGAATGGTAAAATATCGATTTAAATTTAAATCTTTAAAATTCTACAGTAAAAGCAAACAAAGTCCAAGACAAAAGATTACTGTGTAAATAATTTCTTTATTTAACAGAACACGATGGCAATTTCACAGCTGTGGTTTACCTAGAAGGGAAGAGGAGAAGAAGAGAACCAGTTAGAATTTTTAAAAACAAATATAAATCACAAAATTTATTGGGCTTTGGACAGAAAGTAGATTGCACTGCATCTGGCAAAGATCTAGAAATCTCCTTCTTTTGTTAGGTATAATCAGTTTACACACATGCTTTTTCTTTATTTCCTTCTTTTCCTCCAAAGACTAACTTCCTTTCACAATGACAAACATTAACTAGAATAAGTTGCCTTTGCCCTTTAGGGCGCCATTAAATTTCAAATATTTTCTCCACCTCTATGCTATAAAATAAACTATTTCATGTATCATTCTAACTTGTTTGAAGACTTTGAATATACATCTCCTGCAAATGTATTAATACACATATTGCATATCAAGGATTATGAAATCTTAATGTTCAATAACTTCAGTATATTAATAGCCTGAGGGCACAAATACTGAAATTTGATTAAAATCAGTTCCACCCTGTTAAAATCGGCACAGGAATAAATCAAAACTGTACACACATTCCCAAACAGAAGAATAAAGTTACAAAAGGTCAGTGTAGCTGGAAAAAGAACCACACTATATTTTTCTAATCATTGCTTCACAGGCATCACCTGCACAAAGTATTTTGCTGCCAACTAAATTCCTGAGTCAGTTATTCATTTTGTACCAGATGGTCTGACACGCAACTGGACCAGAACATACAATTCCATGTGGTTATGAAAATTGCAAAATGGGCTTTACGTTGCCGTTAACCCCTGGTTAAGCATGTATTAAATTCTTATGGAATAAACGAAGTAAAGGTCACTTGCAGTTAGCCCTCCAGGCTCACTAACAACCACCTACCCTAGAAGCCAGTAGGTAGGATACAATATCACAACTCCAGCAATATTGCTGCCTGTGGAGAAAATATTGTGTTGCCACATGCATGAGAAGACAGTTCCTCCCTCACGCCCAAACTAACTCAAAGAACATGTTAATAAGCTAGCTACAGACTCAACTCAGTCAGCTATAATTATAGCCAGATGCAGAGTAATCCCTTCCCATTCTCTCCCACACCAACTTAGCATCTATTCCCAGAACTTTGCATGATATATTAAAAGACACCATCTGACCCAGCAAGTTTAGCTTTTATTGTGCATTTCTTATAAAACCAGCACTTGCTTTAACAATATCTCAAATTGAAACTCAGTAGTATATTCATTTAGCTTTCAACACATTTTATTTAGCCTATGTGCACTAATATCAAACCTTTCAGGGCATAGCTGTAGACATGCAGAGTTCTCCAGAAAATATGTACATTTGAGTTTCTTCATCCATCATGTATTCCAGCACTAACTTATATTCACATCAAGTTTTATTTGCAACCAGAATAACATGAGTATATGTGTTAAGCGAGAGATATGCTGCAACAAGAATAGCAACTTTAATACACCATTTACACAACCCCTCAAAAATAAAAATGAACACAGCTTACCTTTAGTTCATTTTTCTGATCATCCTGTTGATTTGGTCTTCTCTGTTACCAGCATCACCACCCTCAACAAAGTGTGTTGTCTTTTTGTTCATGCCACCACGTGGTGAAGATAGCTTGAAGGGCCATAAGAAATTGTTGGCCATTTTGAAGGTCTTTCCTACTGTGTAGATCTCATGGATCAGATCTTCAATACAGATGATGCCATATTTTCCTAAAATGTAAATAAATCGGTAATGTGCATACAGTTTTTACTTAATTGCATAATTAAAAGAGAATTGTACTACAGAGATCTGCTCTCTGCTGTCTACACCTAGTTCAAGCCATCCAAGGATGCGAGAACAGGTTGATTAGCTCCTTTGTCACAGGAACGGACAAAATGAATCACACACCTTATGAGAAGGGAAGGGTATTCAAAATGTGAATATCATTCTCCATGCAGGAGAATGCCTGCATCTTGCTAGCTCAATATTAACCGTATACATCTGTAACCCTACACATCTGCGCTTCTTACAGCAATTCAGTTCTCTTGTAGATTCAACTTTTCTTCTTGTTATCTCAAAGAATGAACTATTATAATACAGAAAGATGCCCATCATATCTGCACCAACTCTCTGAATGCCATTCTTCTCCCTTCACCCCACGACACTGTACTTTGCTCCTTTTGAAATAGCAATTTATCCAAGATAATAAATTGACAAGACAATAATATTGTTTAAAATACAAGTACACATGATTTACAATATGCCCCACTTAAGAATCAAATCCAGTCATAATAATCCAGTTTTCCACTGCTTCCCTATTCCCAAAAACAGTACAACAGAAAATGCAGATTGGTTGACTACTTTACAAAAAGTCTCAGTTAGTTTATTTTAAGAAGGAAGTATGTAAATGCACCTTCAGGTGCATCAAGGGTTTACTAGATTGATATTTTGAACGAACAACTTGTCTTATGAGGAAAGGTTGGACAGACTAGATTTCTGCTAGATTTTAGAAGATGAGTGAGTTGATTAAGTATTTAAGTTCCTGAACAGTAGTAACAAGGTGAATACAGAAAGGACATTTCCTCTTGTGAACGAGCCCAGAACTGGGGGCATTGTTCGCAAACTGGAGATCACCTTTTTACCACAGAGGTCATAGTCATACAGCAGTGAAACTTGGTCCAACTATTCCACACTAAACATAATCCCAAACTAAACTAGTCCCACTTGCCTGCTCCTGGCCATATCCCTCCAAATGTTTCCTATTCACATAACTATCCAAATGTCTTCTAACCGTTGTTATTGTACCCACACCTACCATTTCCTTAGGAAGTTCATTCCACACACGAACCACTCGCTGTGTAAAAAAAATTTGCCTCTCATGTCTTCTTTAAATCCCTATCCTCTCACCTTAAAAATGCACCTCCTAGTCTTAAAATCCCCCACCCGAGGGAAAAGACAACTACCATTAACTCTACCTATACCTTTCAAATTCCTATGTTCCAGTGAAAGAAGCCCCAGCCTATCCAGCCTCTCTTTATAACTCAAACCTTCCATACTCAGCAACATCCTGGTAAATCTCTTCTGAACCCTATCCAGCTTGATAATATCCTTCCTATAACTGGGCGACCAGAAATGAACTGCAGAGACAATTCTTCTCACACAGGTTAGAGTGAACTTGGAACTCCCTTCCTTATAAGGTGGGATCATTGAATATCTTAAGATGAAATTTGTTACTTGTTAGCTAAGGGGATGGAAAATTGGAATTCAAAAGATGAACAATTCAGCCACTCTAATGAATGGCAGACAGGACTCAAACAGACCAAATGGCTTACTTCTGTTCATAATTCATACGTTCAGTCCGCAAGCATGTCCCCAAACTTCCTTTTAATTTTAAGTATTCCTGTCATACCGACCTCTATGTCCTTGGTCCCCTGCAGTTTTCCAACGAAATTCACAATAACCTTAAGAAACAGCACTTCTATTTGTTTGGTTAGGTGCTTTATGGTCTTCTCGACAACAATTTACAGCCCTAACCCCTGTCCTTTTCTTTGCAGGTGAGAGTTTGTTTTTTTTGTGTTCACCTTTGCAGTGGCTGTTCAGCATTTCATCATTCATATCTCACCAACAAGGTTCTGTCTGTCCATGTCCAATTACCATTCCCTTTTGCCCTACACCAAATTTTTAAAATAATATTTTCTGTCTTCCACTCTATCTATCTCCCATATTCATTTGCATGAAACCAACTACATTCTCGATTGCCAGAGTATGTAAGTCTTACTACAATTGTACAAGGCATTGGTAAAACCACATCTAGGGTACTGTGTCAGATAGTAGGAACTGCAGATGCTGGAGAATCCGAGACAACAAGGTGCAGGGCTGGATGAACACAGCAGGCCAAGCAGCATCATAGGAGCAGAGAGGCTGACGTTTCGGGCCTAGACCCTTCATCAGAAAAGGGGGAGGGGAAGGGGGTTTTGAAATAAATAGGGAGAGAGTGGGAGGCGGATAGAAGAGGGATAGAGGAGAGGATAGGTGGAGAGGAAACAAACAGGTCGAAGAGGCGGGGATGGAGCCAGGAAAGGTGAGTGTAGGTAGGGAGTTAGGAAGGGGATAGGTCAGTCCAGGGAGGACGGACAGGTCAAGGGGGCGGGATGAGGTTGGTCGGTAGGAGATGGAGGTGCGGCTTGAGGTGGGAGGAGGGGACCGGTGGGAGGAAGAACAGGTTAGGGAGGCAGGGACGAGCTGGACTGGTTTTGGGATGCGGTAGGGGGAGGGGAGATTTTGAAACTTGTGAAATCCACATTGATACCATTGGGCTGCAGGGTTCCCAAGCGGAATATGAGTTGCTGTTCCTGCAACCTTCGGGTGGCATCGTTGTGGCACTGCAGGAGGCCCAGGATGGACATGTCGTCTGAGGAATGGGAGGGGGAGTTGAAATGGTTCGCGACTGGGAGGTGCAGTTGTTTATTGCGAACCGAGCGCAGGTGTTCTGCAAAGCGGTCCCCGAGTCTCCGCCTGGTTTCCCCGATGTAGAGGAAGCCACACCGGGTACAGCGGATGCAGTATACCACATTGGCAGATGTGCAGGTGAACATCTGCTTGATGTGGAAAGTCTTCTTGGGGCCTGGGATGGGGGTGAGGGAGGAGGTATGGGGGCAGGTGTAGCACTTCCTGCGGTTGCAGGG
>NW_025977230.1:0-7059 GCF_021869965.1 Rhincodon typus | reverse complement strand
TTTCTGATGAAGGGTCTAGGCCCGAAACGTCAGCCTTCCTGCTCCTATGATGCTGCTTGGCCTGCTGTGTTCATCCAGCTCTACACCTTGTTATCTCATTTAACATCAAGAAAGGCTTTGTTTTCCAAGTGACATCACTTATTGCATCTCAATGCTAAATACATAGACATAACAGACTCTGACTTGTCCTTGTATTAGGTAAGACTATTCATTACATGTGCTTCTCTGTTCTCATCTCTCCATTAATCCTCTCGATCTTTTACATAGCTAAATGTCAACCCACAACTAACAAGCACAAACTAACTCCCTGCACACTATGTTATTTAGCGGTGTGGCTCTGTGCAAGGTTGCTCCAGGGTCCTAAATCCAATGAACAACACGGACTTTAATATCCAAGTTCATCATTTGCTCTTCAACTAACTTTATGTACAGAATAACAATTTAATTTAAAGTCAGTCAAGAAATCAGTATCAGTGAAACATTATTCAACAAAACAGCAACTTTATACCTGTGATCAGTGTTATATGCTTTGAATGGATGATGTTAACAGATTCTGTTTTACTTTGATGTGACAAACATAATTTGAACAAATATTTTCTGTGGTAAATAAAGCTGACATACCCCTGAAGTTACCATGAACTTACTGATTGTCTGGAAGGATTCACATTTGGAGAACCATATTGAGGATAAATATCCAACATCGTTTAACAACTGGGCCAAAATACTACATATTTTTACTTGATGAAATTTGGAAATAAAGCTGAGAGCTTCAATGAAAGGTGAGACAATAGAAAGTAATGGGAGAGTCACAAAATTGATTTTTTGGACTGTCCCACACAATAGCAGCTGATGTCAGTGTGTTCCGATGTTAATGTTACAGTGCTGGGTCTTACATCTGTTTCTCCCTCCTGCCAGACAGGGGGGTATGGGCATTTATTGGGTGGTTAGCCCACCACATACCCACCTACCCCTGACCCAGTTCCCATAACATGTTATGCAGCTGTGCACCAAAACCAGCAGCTTGCCCATCATTTGTGTAAAGTAACTAATGCGATCGAGTTGTTAACAAGTCAATTAACTTGAAAATTGTCATAATATGGTTGCCCTAGAAAAACAGGGGTGAGTTAAGTGCATGGTTTTTAACCCAACTGTTTAGAACGTAGGAAAGGATGGGAATATGTCCTTTGGGTGGGAGATTGCTATGTGTGCATCAAGTGCACCTTCCTCAAGATATCACCCTTCAATGTTGTCAAAACCCAATCCCATTGCGTCCCACTGATTATGATCCCTGATAGCCTTCCTGCCCAAATCATCTGGGACATAAACTGGTTCTGGGATCCACCCTTGATCCTGATGGGTCTCCTTGCAGTGCCAGCAGCTGATGGGATTGATAAAGCTGCAGGCCAATCAGATTGGACAGCCAGTCTCAAGGACTGGACTTCCACTGAGGGACGGAAGCCCCACCCTGAGGCCACCCAGAGTGGATGGTACCTGAGGGGCAGGCTGGTTTAGCATTGGTCCATTTAAAGTTGACTTAATCTTCTGGGGATGTTGGGCAAAAGATGATAAACCAGGACACTCCACGCCTGTAAAATTCAGCCCAGAGTTAATGACCAAAAATCTAAATTCCATTGACTGTGCAGCTGGTTTTTTTGCAAACTTTTTTTTTTCACTGATTCAACAGTAGTTTTGCCCATTTATCCAGTTTATAGATGTATGACAGCACATATAGACTGACGAGGGTTGGGAGAATAAAACTCAGGGCTATAAATAGAAAGCAGGCACTAATACATCTAAGACAGAATTCAGGACTTCCTTCTTCATTAGAAGTGGAAGTTGCTACAGTGTGAGGTGGTTGAAATGAAGAACATGGCCAAAGTTAAGACCAAGCTAGATAAACACAATAGGAATAGGAAGGATGTGCTGGTAGGGTTAGAAGAAGAGGGGTGAGAGGAACAGGTTACTACTGTAATTAAAACTTTTCCCTGAGGTTTCATCACAAGACTCACCTCAATGCTCCAGTCAAGCAAAATATCTAAGCTTGGCTTTCTACACCAATCAGAAAGCAAAAGAATTCATGATACAACTGGCATTGGAGGCAGTCCCAAAGTCATTCACTCGGTTGATTTTGGATATGGAGGGATCTCCTTATAAGGAGAGGCTGAGTAGGTGGGGCTGTAATCATTGGAGTTTATAAGAACGAGAGGAGACCTTCCTGAAGTATACAAACTTTTTAGGGGACTTGACAGAGTAGATGGGGAAAGACAGTTTCCCCTTGTGGGAGAGTCTAGGATCAAAGAGGATAATCTCAATAAGGAGTTGCACATTTAAAATAGAGATGAGGGTGAATTTCTTCTCTCAGAGGGTAGTGAATCTATAAAAGTCTTTACAACAGAGGGCTGTTGAGGCTGGGTCGACAAATATATTCAAGGCTGAGATAACCAGATTTTTAATCAGTAGGGAAATGAAGGATTGTAAGGATAAAACAGGAACATGGAGTTGAAGATTGTCAGATCAGCCATGATCTCATTGAATGGAGCAAACCCATAGGGCCAAATGGCATGCGTCTACTTCTATATCCTGTCATTTTAAATGTCCTATAATTATAATCCTATAATTTAATTGGACAATGCTCAATGGTCAGTCAAACAGGCTTTTTATTTGCCTAGTTTCAATACATCGGTTAAAGAGCAATGTTCAAGGAAAAGACAAAACAAAACCCCATATTTTTGGCTGTCCCTGTGCATTATCCTTGGGCTGCAACCCCTCAGTGTCCTGGAGATCGACCATCAGTTTCTGGACACTGCAGGTCAATGCTGAAAGGTTTAGCAACCGCAAAGGTTTATGCACAGCATGAACCATTTGGACTAAGCTGTCTGTTTCTGTGTTTTGCACTCTATATAACAATGTAATATGAGTGACAACAAAGCAGAAGTTGGTGTTATAATGTAATACAACTATATATGAACATGCATGAATAAGGTGATTATGTTAGAGATAATTCCACAGTTCCTGTGAACCAGAAAAACAAACAGAGGGAACATGGAATTGAAAGAGTTGGCTTTGCCTCAATTTCTCTCTGGCCAGAAATCTTCTGTGAAGAACAGAATGATCTTGGGCATTCTTAATGATTAAAAGGAAGAAAATGTCTACAACCTGCAGACTGTGATTGACCAGGGGTAAGTTTGCGTGTATGTTGTGTTGCCAAATGAGATTAGGTTGAAAGTTGGATGCTAGCAACGTTCTGTCTTCATCCTTAAATTATTGAACCTAACTATAGTTTGGACAAGACAGCACATTTCATACTTCTATATTTCTCAAATAATCCATTTGTAATCATCAAAATTAGCACCAGATAATAGTTCCCAGCTGTGTCTGGCCAGACGCTTGCACACAAGACAATTTGAATGTTATTAGATTAATAATACTCAAATAAACTTGGAAGCTTTAATCTGATCTGGTTCCCATGCAGACCGAGATGATGGCAGGATTCTGTGTTGGCCCAGGATATGTTGGATAAATGTGGGGTGTTTTTGACTTGCATGGGTTTTTATTATTAAACTTTGCTGATGGTAAGAGGTTCTCAAATTCTAATTTTAAAACATCAATAACCACAATTAACTGACTGATTTATGGGCATTGTTCTTTCTGCTACTATCACTTTGTTTAAATGTTCCTAACACTCCATGAGAAACCTGGCTTCACAAGTAAAGCTTGAAGTCATTTGGGCTAAAATTTGGTAATTAGACAGCATTTGATGATCAACTGCTAGGGCATATGGATGGTAAAGATACGGTAGCCATAGAGACCATCTCCTTGGAGAGAGACAACTGGTGGCTGTTTAACCTAAGGGTCGCCATGCATGAGGACAGGGGATGAGGTTGAGAAGGAGAGTCCTGCATGGTAACCTCAGCCAGTGTAGGAATTGAACCCACACTACTGGCATCAACTAACCAGCTGTCCAGCCAACTGAGCTAACCGAGTTACAAACGACATCAATGTTGAGGTCTGCTCCGAGAAACCATTGGGCTGGGTTTTGCCCCCACACCAAACAAATGAGTTAGGGGAACAACAGCAAGCAAGGCAAAATTCTGCCAGATGCCATACTGCCACCCACTGTCCCCAGCCCCACTGGTGCCCATTGACAGGGATTGAGAGTTGGGTAGTTGTGAGGGACCTGATGCCATTGATGAGAAGACCAGCAGATATCACCCTGCCTCACCGAAATGCTAATTTGCTCAATCTTTACAGACTTTAAACCACATGTAAAACTCCAGAAATTTTAAGAAAAGGCTAATCCTTTAAATACACCTTTTCAAATTCCTATCTAACTGTTTGAAACTGGATTTTGAGTTCCAGCAAGTAGTGATGTATTCATATTTGATTTAAAAATATGAATATAGCAAACACATAGTATGTTAAAGCTATATGCATGAGATGTTGGGAACCTCTTTTGTGATTTATTGTGTACAATATCTCAGGAGATCTGCGGGCAACATGTTAAAATTATTTCCAAAACTGTTTTACCCGACTCACAAATCCAATCAGCACTTTTGATAATACACCTATTGTCATAAAGAAGTGTATTCTCTGGCTCATTGTGTTACAACAATCCTCGGTGAGGTTCCACAATTTGTTTTAGTTCTAGACAGGACACTTTGAACCGTTCAGGCTGTGGGTGAGGAGGGGTGACCCAGCTCCCCTTGTTTATCAGTTCAGGAGCTTAGACAGACAGTCAGTCAGCTACTTGGGATACCCAGGGTCGATGGGTTCATACCTCTATCACCTTGGGATTGGGCCTCTGCAGGTGCAGTTCAAGCAGTCCAGGGATTCGTGGTAAGTCAGTCAGGAGTTGCACAGAGATCAGTCGCTCATTCAATAGGTGGGCTGCCTCTCCAAAACAATCGGAGGGGTGGGGGGGAGTGGAATCAAGAGGCTATGGTCAGTGCAGGGGAGGGGTCTGTTCACTGAAAGTCAAGGCTGGTTGTTAGGGGCCACTGCTGAGGTGGGACACTATAGAAGTTAATTTTTGGGATTGAGGCAGCGTGCTGAGATGCAGACGGGATAATAATAGTGAAGGGGGGGAATAATACATAAGGGTAGGAGGTGATGAAGTATGGGAGGGAAAGGACTACTGCAGCAGGAGGTGTGGTGGGATCATTGACTGTCACCACCACCCTTTTTATGTCTTAACTCGAGATAATTTAGATCAGGAGTATATTCCAGTCAATTTATATGTGATGGTTTATACTCCTACTGGATATTCCCTTCATCTCTCTCTTATTCTTTCACATGTTAAAGAATCCTTTGTTAAAGATTTCTCAGATGTTTCATTTCTCTCTCATTATGAAGGTTACTCATCCTGGTTTCTAATGGTAGCCAGGTGATAAGGATGCTGGCCATCTCTTATTAGTTGGATGAGGTAGTGTCTCTACCCCTGGACCAAGAGGCGCAGGTTAAAGTCTCACCTGCTCCAGAGGTATGTAGTAACATCTCTGAACAAGTTGATTAGAAAATAGGTTTAAAAATATAGCTAGCTGAGAGGCCCTCCTGTGGCACTGTGGTAGTGTCCTTACCCATGAAATAAGAGGCCCAGGTTCAAGACCCACCTGTTCCTGGGGTGTGTAATAACAGGTTGGTTAGGAAAAATAGGTTAAATTTTTTTAAAAGCTGAATAATCAACCTTGCTGTGGTAGTGTCCCCATCCCTCCTGCTCCTGAGGTGTGTAGCACCAGCAAATCACTTTACTGATGTTCAAAAGTAGGCTGATGGGGTGACAATCAGCTGAGTTTGATTTGTCCTGGTTTTAGTGTACAAGACATACGATTTTTCCACATGGTCAGGTAGGTGCCACTGTTGTATCTGTACTGGACTGGCTTGGCTAGAAACGTGGCTAACTCCTAGAGCACAAGTCTTACGAAATTTTGCTGGAATGTTGTTAGCCTGTGCAGTATCCAGTTTAAGGAGACATGTTCGAATTGACTTCCTTTTTAGTTTCGTTAAGGATTGATTCTCCCCAGCCAGCTCCATTTGCGAATTAAAAAACTTGCCATTTATTTTTAACATAAAAAACACCACTCAACTAATCTGCCCTTGGCCCGTCCAATCTATGCCTGAATAAAGCGCAGATGATTATGCAAGGCGGGACATATGCCCTCTGAAATGGACAGGTCCAACTGCATTCTCATAGTGCCGGCATTCACCTGTTGAAGCGTACACACGCCCAGTGACATAGCCTGTGAAGATTCTACCTCGGTACTACCCTCGTATGTTTGTGCAGTGGCAGCAGCTTAGATCCTGGCTGTGAATATCAGATTAAAAAGTGCTGTTGCTTTCCTCAGAGGAATGAGCTCATTTCTCTCAGTTCACCGGGAGACTGGACGATTAGGCAGCAGGGCTTGGGAATCTGAAAGCATAAAAGCAGAAGAGTGGGTGTTGCCGTGACAGAAGGATGGTGGATAGAAAGAATGGTTCATTTGCAATGTGTATTTCGAACCAGTTTAGAGGATTTAAAGGTACAAAAAGTGGGAATATAGCAACATTGTCCTGGGTAGTCAGTCAGAGCACTGTCTCCTCCCTGGTGTTATCATCTAATACAGTCTGAAGAGATGCCTGGGGCTAATGGAATGATGGAGATATTAGTTAAGAGTTGATAGGGTGCAATTGATTGTGTAAGTACGGGGAGCTAGTAATCAGTATGGTGCAATGTCTTATGCAGTGTGGTTAACTGTATAGCACTCACTGAAAGAAAAGTCTTTGACTGTAATCAAAAACATTTATCTTCTAACGTATGACATTGGGAGCAGACAATGGTTGATTTAAAAAATGTAAAGTTTCAAAGTATGTTTACCAACCTCTTTATGCTGAATGTGAGCCTTACGGCAGTGGGAAATGAAGTTACAATGGGTTATTTCTTTTCCAGATAGGAAACAAGGTACAGCCTTAGCATTTTCATTACTATACACAAGCAAGATAAGAAGCACAGTTTCTTTGGACTTGGAGCGTGATGATTTGAACATAGTCAGAAGTCACATGACACCAGGTTATAGTCCAACAGGT
>NW_025977229.1:0-7059 GCF_021869965.1 Rhincodon typus | reverse complement strand
AAGCATGTTAGTCAAAACAGCATTAAAAATTAAGTCATTTGGTGAAGCTGAGATTTTTGACTTCTGAAGTCCTTACCTCAATCACGTAAGCATGATAGTCTAACCAACATTAAAACTTGAGTCATTTGGTGAAGGTCTTATTTTGGCCTTCTGAAGTGCTTATCTCACTGAAATATGCATACTACTCAAAACAACACCATAATTTGAGTCATTTGGTGGAGTCGAGATTCTTCACCTCTGAAGTATTTATTTCACTGGAGGAAGCCTGCTCGTACATCCAAAATCAAAAATTGAGTCATATAGTGAAGTTCACATTTTGATCTTCTTAAGTGCTTATCTCACTGAAAGAAGCATGTTTTCACAACAGCATAAAAAGTTGAGTGTTCAGCAGTTCAGAAGGCAAAAATCTCGACTTCACCACATGACATGAATGTTGAAAATGTTTTGACTACCAGACTTATTACACTCAAATACGCCCTTCAGAAGACGAAAACCTGAATTTCACCTCATAAGTTCAATGTTTCAAGTTGTTTTGACTTACATGCTTATTTCAGTGAGATAAGCACTTCAGAAAACTAAAATCTCAACTTCACCAAATGACTTAATTTTTTATGCAGTTTTGACTAACATGCTTATTTAGCTCAGATAAGCACTTCAGAAGTCAACATCTCAATTCACCAAAAATGTTAGTTTTTGATGTTGGTTTGAATGACATGCTTACTTCATGCGGTAAGCACTTCAGAACATAAACATCTCAACTTCACCAAATGATTCAACTTTTGATGCTGTTTTGACTAACCTGCTTATTTCAGCGAGATAAGTATATCAGAAGACCGAAATCTCAATTGCAATGCTCGTTGGATTAAAATGTTTATTTCAGCGAGATAAGAACTTCAGAAGACAATAATCTGACCTTCACCAAATGAATCAAGTTTTGATGTTAGTTTGACTAACATGCTCATTTCAGCCAGGTAAGCACTTCAGAAGATCAAAATCACAACTTCACCAAATGACTTAAGTTTTGATGCTGATTTGAATAACATGATTATTGCAGCCAGTTCAGCTCTTCAGTCGACCAAAATCTGAACTTGACCAAATGACTCAAATTTTGAAATTAGTTTGACTAAAATGCTTATTTCAGTGTGACAAGCACTTCAGAAATCAAAAATCTCAAGTTCACCAAATGACTCAACTTTTGATGTTGTTTTGACGAACGTGCTTAGTTCAGGGAGATAAGCGTATCAGAAGACTGAAACCTCAATTGCACCAAGACAAACAACTTTTGACGCTGGTTTCACTGAAATGCTTATTTCACCCAGATAGGCATATCCGAAGATTAAAATCTCAACTTCACCAAAGGACCTGACTTTTGATGCTGATTTGACTAAAATGCTTATTTCAGTGAGATAAGCACTTCAGAATTCAAAAATCTCAACTTCACCAAATGACTTCAATGTTAAAAATGTTTTGACTAACATGCTTATTTCACTCAGGTAAGCACTTCAGAAAACCAAAATCTGAACTTCACCAAATGAGTTCAATGTTTCATGTTGTTTTGACTTACATGCTTATTTCAGTGAGATAAGCACTTCAGAGAACCAAATTCTGAACTTCACCAAATGACTCAAGCTTTGAAGTTGGTTTGACTAACATGATTATTTGAGTGAGACAAGCACTTCAGAATTCATAAATTTCAACTGCACCAATGGACGTAAGTTTGGACTCTGGTTGGACTAAAATGCTTATTTCAGTGAGATAAGCACTTCAGAAATCAAAAATCTTCACTTCACCATCTGACTTAATTTTTGATGCAGTTTTGACTAACATGCTTATTTAGCTCAGATAAACACTTCAGAAGACAATATCTCACTTCACCAAAAATGTTAGTTTTTGATGTTGGTTTGAATGACATAGTTATTTCATGAGGTAAGCATTTCAGAAGATCATAAATTTCAACTTCACAAAATGACTCAACTTTTGATGTTGTTTTGACTAACATGCTTATTTCAGCGAGATAAGCATATCGGAAGACTAAAATCTCAACATCACCAAAGTACATAACTTTTGATGTTGGTTTGACAAAAAATGTATATTTTGGTGAGATGAGGACTACAGAAGTCAAAAATCTCAACTTCATCAAAGACTTGATTTTTAATTCTGGTTAGAGTAAAATGCTTATTTCAGTGAATTAAGCACTTGAGAAGACTAAAATCTGAACTTCACCAAATGAATCAAAATTTGATGTTGTTTTGAATAACCTCCTTATTTCAGCGAGTTAAGCAGTTCAGAAGGCAACAATCTCAACTTCACCAACTGATTTAATTTTTAGTGCTGCTTGGATTAAAATGCTTACTTCAGCGAGATAATCACGTCACAAGACAATGATCTGAACTTCACCAAATGAGTCAATATTTGATGTCATATTGTCTAACATGCACATTTCAGCGAGTTAAGCACTTCAGAAGATCAAAATCTCAACTTCACCAAATGCCACAACTTTTGATATTGTTTTGACTAACACGTTCATTTCAGTGAGATGAGCATAGCAGAAGACCAATATCGCAACTTCAAAAAGACACTCAACTTTTGATGCTGTTTTGACTAAAATGTTTATTTAAGCGAGATAAGCGTATCAGAAGACTAAAATCTCAACTTCACCAAAGGACGTAACTTTTGATGCTGATTGGACTAAAATGGTTATTTCAATGAGATAAGCACTTCAGAAGTCAAAAATCTCAACTTCATGAAATGACTTCAATGTTGATGCTGTTTTGACTAACATGCTTATTCCACTCCGATAAGCACTTCAGAATACCAAAATCTGAACTGCACCATTTCGTCTTCTGATACGCTTATCTCCCTGAAATAAGCACGTCCGTCAAAACAAAATCAAAAGTTGAGTCATTTGGTGAAGTTGAGGTTTTTGATTTCTGAAGTGCTTATCACACTGAAATAAGCATGTTAGTCAAACCAATTTCATAACTTGAGTCATTTGGTGAAGTTCAGATTTTGGTCTACTGAAGAGCTTAACTGGCTGAAACAAGCATGTTAGTCAAAACAGCAGGAAAAATTAAGTCATTTGGTGAAGTTGAGATTTTTGACTTCTAAAGTGCTTATTTCACTCACATAAGCATGTTAGTCGAAACAACATCAAAACTTGAGTCATTTGTAAAGTTCTTATTTTGCACTTCTGAAGTGTTATCTCACTCAAATATTCATATTACTCAAAACAACATCAAAAGTTGAGTCATTTGGTGAAGTCGAGATTCTTCACTTCTGAAGTGATTATTTCACTGGATGTAGCCTGTTAATAAAGCCAACATCAAAATTTGAGTCATTTAGTGAAGTCCTAATTTTGGTCTGCTGAAGTGCTTATCGCCCAGAAATAAGCATGTTGTCAAAACAGCATTGAAAATTAAATCATTTGGTGAAGTTGAGATTTTAGCCTTCTGAACTGGTTAAGTCACTGAAATAAGGATGTTATTCAAAACAGGATCAAAAGTTGATTCATTTGGTGAAGTTGAGATTTTTGACTTCGAAAGTGCTCATCTCACTGAAATAAGCATATTAGTCAAACCAGCATCAAAACTTGAGTAATTTGTTGAATTTAAGGTTTTGGTCTTCTGATATGCGTATCTCGCTGAAATAACAATGTTATTCAAACCAGCATCAATAGTAAGTTCATTTGGTGAAGTTGAGATTTTCCTCTTCTGAACTGCTTAACTCGCTGAAATAAGGATGTTTTTCAAAACAACATCAAAACTTGATTCATTTGGTGAAGTTTTAGTCTTCTGATACGCTTATCTCTCTGAAATAAGCACGTTAGTCAAAACAACATCAAAAGTTGAGTCATTTGGTGAAGTTGAGATTTTTGATTTCTGAAGTGCTTATCACACTGAAATAAGCATTTTAGTCAAACCAATTTCAAAACTTGAGTCATTTGGTGAAGCTCAGATTTTGGTCGTCTGAAGAGCTTAACAGGCTGAAATAAGCATTTTATTCCAACTGGCATCAAAAGTTAAGTCATTTGGTGAAGTTGAGATCTTAACCTTCGGAAGTGCTTAAATCGCTGAAATAAGCATGTTAGTCAAACCAACATCAAAACTTGAGTCATTCGGTGAAGTTCAGATTTTGGTTTTCGGAATTTGTTATCTTACTGAAATAAGCATCGTAGTCAAAATAGCTTTAAAAATTAAGTCATTTGTTGAAGTTGAGATTTTTGACTTCTGAAGTGCTTATCTCACTCAAATATGCATGTTACTGAAAACAACATCAAAAGTTGAGTCAATTGGTGAAGGCGAGATTCTTCACTTCTGAAGTGCTTATTACACTGGAGGAAGCCTGTTAGTCAACCCAGCATCAAAATTTGAGTCATTTAGTGAATTTCAGATTTTGGTCTTCTGAAGTGCTTATCTCGCTGAAATAAGCATGTTGTCAAAACAGCATAAAAATTTGAGTGTCTTGTTGAAGTTGAGACTTTGGTCTTCTGCATTGTTTATCTCCCTAAAACGAACATGTTAGTCATAACAACATCAAAGTTGTGTCATTTGGTGAAGTTGAGATTTTGAACTTCTGAAGTGCTTAACTCGCTGAAATGAGCATGTTAGTCAAACTAACATCAAAATTTGAGTCATTTGGTGAAGTTCAGATTTTTGGCTTCTGAGGTGCTTACCTCGCTGAAGTAAGCATTTTAATTTAAACAGCATCAAAAGTTAGGTCATCTGGTGACGGTGAGATTTTAGTCTTCTGATATGCATATCTCGCTGAAATAAGCACGTTAGTCAAAATAATATCAAAACTTGAGTCATTTGTTGAAGTTCAGATTTTGGTCTTCTCAAGTGCTTATCTGAGCGTAATAAACATGACAGTCAAAACAGCATGAAGAAATATGTCTTTTGTTGAAGTTGAGATTTTTGACTTCTGAAGTGCTTATTTCACTGGAGGAAGCCTGTTAGTCATTCCAACATCAAAATTTGAGTCATTTAGTGAAGTTCAGATTTTAGTCTCCTGAAGTGCTTAACTCACTGAAATAAGCATGTTGACAAAACAGCATGAAAAGTTAAGTGTCTTGTTGAAGTTGAGATTTTGGTCTTCTGCTATGCTTATCTCGCAGAAATAAGCATGGTCGTCAAAACAACATCTGTAGTTGTGTCATTTGTGAAGTTGAGATTTTCATCGTCTGAACTGCTTAACTCGCTGAAATGAGCATGTTATTCAAAATAACATCAAAATTTAAGTCATTTGGTGAAGTTCAGATTTTAGTCTTCTCAAATGCTTAACTCACTGAAATGAGCATTTTAGTCTAAAATTTAGCATCAAAAATCAAGTCATTTGATGAAGTTGAGATTTTTGACTTCTGTCGTGCTCATCTCACTGAAATAAGCATTTATTGGCAAACCAGCATCAAAAGTTAAGTGCTTTGGTGAAGTTGAGTTTTTAGTCTTCTGATATGCTTATCTCGGTGAAATAAGCATGTCAGTCAAAACTGCATCAAAAATTAAGTCAGATGATGAATAATGATTTTTGATTTCCGATGGGCTTATCTGACTCGAATAAGCATGTTAGTCAAATCAACAGCAAAACTTGAGGCATTTTGTGAAGTTCAGATTTTGGTTTTCTGACGTGCTTATCTCACTGAAATAAGCATGTTAGTCAAAACAGCTTCATCAGCCCCTGGTAAATAAATCCTAAAGCACAGAAGCCCCCGTGTATAAACACTGAAATACAGAGCGCCCTGTATATAAACACTAAAACACTCTAAAAACTAAAAGAACTGGGGATGCAGCAAAATCAGGAAAAAAAAGACATATTTCTGGAAAAGCTCAGCAGGTCTGGCAGCATCTCCGACACTTCCACCATCTGCACTCGGACCCCACCACCAAAGGCATTTTATCGCTCCCCAATCTTATCTGTTTTCTGGATGGTCCACTCTCTCCATGACTCCCTTTTCCGCTGCACACTCCCCTCCAGCCCCACCACACCCGGCACTTTTCCCTGCAACCGCAGGAATTGCGACATCTGCCCCTACACCTACCCCCTCAAGCCCAACCCAGGCCCCAAGAAGACTATCCACATCCAGCAGATGTTCACCTGCACATCTGCTAATGTGGTATACTGCATCCGCTGTTCACATTGAGGCCTCCTCTACATCGGGGAAACCAAGTGGAGGCTTGGCGACCGCTTTGCAGAACACCTACCCTCTGTTCGCAATAAACAACTGTGCCTCCCAGTCGCGAACCATTTCAACTCCCCCTCCCATTCCTCAGACGACATGTCCATCCTGGGCCTCCTGCAGTGCCACAACAATGCCACCCGAAGGTTGCAGAAACAGCAATTCATATTCCGCTTGGGAACCCTGCAGCTGAATGGTATCAATGTGGACTTCACACGCTTCAAAATCTCCCCTTAGGCTACCGCACGGAAAAACCAACCCATGTCGTCCCCGCCTCTCTAACCTGTCCTTCCTGCCGCATATCCCCTCCTCCCACCTCAAGGCCCACCTCAATCTCCTACCTACTAACCTCACTCCGCCCCCTTAACCTGTCCGTTCTCCCTGGACTGACTTATCTCCTCCCTAACTCCCCACCTACACTCACCTTTATTGGCTTCATCCCAGCCTCTTTGTCCTGTCTGCCTCTTCTCCACCTGTCTTCCCCTCCATCCATCTTCCATCCGCCTCTCCCTCTCTCCCTATTTATTTCAGAACACCCTTCCCCTCCCCCATTTCTAAAAAAGGGTCCAGGCCCGAAATGTCAGCCTTTCTGCTCCTCTGATACTGCTTGGCCTGCTGTGTTCATACAGACAACACCTTGTTATCTCAGATTCTCCAGCATCTGCAGTTCCTACTATCAATGAGGAAAATGAGATGCTGTTAACTGTTTCAGGCCAGTACTGAAGCACTGTCAGAGGGATAGAACTGCTGGAGAGTCAGAGAGTCAATAATGAGGTGGCACCTCATTGTAAGCGGCTGAGAACTGAGGAAGTGCCTCACATGTATAGGGTCTGTATTGAGGTAATGCAGCACCACCAGAGGGTTAGAACTGTTGGGTGCATTATTGT
>NW_025977228.1:0-7060 GCF_021869965.1 Rhincodon typus | reverse complement strand
GGTCTAGGCCCGAAACGTCAGCCTCTCTGCTCCTATGATGCTGCTTGGCCTGCTGTGTTCATCCAGCCCCGCACCTTGTTGTCTCGGATTCTCCAGCATCTGCAGTTCCTACTATCTCTATTGTGTTCAGTTCTGGTCACCTCATTACAGGAAAGATGTGGAAGCTTTAGAGAGGGTGCAGAGGAAATTTACCAGGATGCTGCCTGGACTGGAGGGCAGGTCTTATGAGGAAAGGTTGAGGTAGTGAGGGCTTTTTTCATTGGAGCGAGAAGGATGAGAGGTGACTTGATAGAGATGTACAAGATGATGAGAGGCATAGATAGAGTGGATAGTCAGAGACTTTTTCCAGGGCGGAAATGACTATTACGTGGGGTATAATTTTAAGGTGATTGGAGGAAGGTATAGGGGAAATGTCAGAGGTAGGTTCTTCACATAGAGAGTGATGGGTGTGTGGAATGTGCTGCCGGCAGTGGTAGTGGAGTCAGATACTTTAGAGACTTTTAAAAGACTCTTGGATAGGCACATGGCAGATAGTAAAATGTAGAGTATGCAGGGTAGATTGATCTTAGTAGGATAATAGGTTGGCATAACATCGTGGGCCGAAGGACCTGTACTGTGCTGTACTGTTCTATGTTCCAAACAAATTGATAGTGCTAAAGTGAAACAGTCACACTCGTCAGCAAGCATTTATGCACAATGAGATTGAATAGACTGTAGATAACAAGGTGTAGAACTAGATGAACACAGAAGGCCAAGCAGCATCAGAGGAGCAGGAAAGCTGACGTTTCGGGCCTAGACCCTTCTTCAGAAACGGGGGAGGGGAAGGGGGTTCTGAAATAAATAGGGAGAGAGGGAGAGGCGGATAGAAGATGGTTAAAGGAGAAGATAGGTGGAGAGGAGACAGTCATGTCAAAAGAGGCGGGGTTGGAGCCAGTAAAGGTGAGTGTAGATCGGGAGGTAGGGAGGGGATAGGTCAGTCCAGGGAGGACGGACAGGTCAAGGAGGTGGGATGAGGCTAGTAGGTAGGAGATGGGGATGGGGCTTGGGCTTGAGGTGGGAGGAGTCGATCGGTGGGAGGAAGGACAGGTTAGGGAGGCAGGGACGAGCTGGGCTGGTTTTGGGATGCAGTCGGTGGAGGGGAGATTTTGAAGCTTGTGAAATCCACATTGATACCTTTGGGCTGCAGGGTTCCCAAGCTAAATATGAGATGCTGTTCCTGCAACCTTCAGGTGGCATCGTTGTGGCACTGCAGAAGGCCCAGGATGGACACGTCATCCAAGGAGTGGGAGGTGGAGTTGAAATGGTTCGCTACTGGGAGGTGCAGTTGTTTAGTGCGAACCGAGCGTAGGTGTTCCGCAAAGCGGTCCCCAAGCCTCCGCTTGATTTCCCTGAAGTATAGGAGGCCACATCGGAAACAGCGGATGCAGTATACCACATTGGCAGATGTGCAGGTGAACAACTGTTTGATGTGGAAGTTCTTCTTTGGGCCTGGGATCGGGGTGAGGCAGGAGGTGTAGGGACAGGTGTAGCACTTCCTGCAGTTGCAGGGAAAAGTGCCGGGTGTGGTGGGGCTGGTGGGGAGTGTGGAGCGGACAAGGGAGTAATGGAGAGGGTGGTCCCTCCGGAAAGCAGATAAGGGTGGGGAGGGAAAAATGTCTTTGGTGGTGGGGTCGGATTGCAGATGGCAGAAGTACCGGAGGATGATGCATTGGATCCGGAGGTTGGTGGGGTGGTACGTGAGGACGAGGGGGATTCTGTTTTGGTTGTTATTGTGGGGAGGGGGTATGAGAGATGAGTTGTGGGAAATGCGAGAGACACGGTCGAGGGCGTTTTTGACCACTGGGGGTGGGGGGGTGGGGGGGTGGAGTTGCGGTCCTTGAAAAACGAGGACATCTGGGATGTCCGGGAGTGGAATGCCTCATCTTGGGAGCAGATAAGGCGAATATACCTCCTCTCACCCACCTTCTTGCAAAAATGCCATGTCCTATTCCCAATTTCTTTGCCTCCGCTGCATCTGCTCCCTGCAACCGCAGGAAGTGCTACACCTGCCCCTACACCTCCCCCCTCACCCCCATCCCAGGCCCCAAGAAGACCTTCCACATCAAACAGATGTTCACCTGCACATCTGCTAATGTGGTATACTGTCTCCGCTGTTCCCGACGTGGCCTCCTCTACATCGGGGAAACCAAGCGGAAGCTTGGGGACCACTTTGCAGAACACCTACGCTCAGTTTGCGACAAACGACTGCACCTCCCAGTCGCGAACCATTTCAACTCCCCCTCCCACTCCTTGGAGGGCATGTCCATCCTGGCCCTCCTGCAGTGCCACAGCAATGCCACCCGAAGATTGCAGGAACAGCACCTCATTTAGCTTGGGAACCCTGCAGCCCCGTGGTATCAATGTGGACTTCACAAGCTTCCAAATCTCCCCTCCCCCGACCGCATCTCAAAACCAGCTCAGCTCGTTCCCGCCTCCCTAACCTATCCTTCCTCCCACCTATCCACTCCTCCCACCTCAAGCCCCACCCCCATCTCCTACCTACTAACCTCATCTCGCCCCCTTGACCTGTCCGTCCTCCCTGGACTGACCTATCCCCATCCTACCTCCCCATCTACACTCACCTTTACTGGCTCCAACCCTGCCTCTTTGACTTGTCTGCCTCCTCTCCACCTATCTTCTCCTTTATCCATCTTCTATCCGCATTCCCCTCTCTCTCTATTTATTTCAGAATCCCCTTCCCCTCCCCCATTTCTGAAGAAGGGTCTAGACCCAAAACGTCAGCCTTCCTGCTCGTCTGATGCTGCTTGGCCTGCTGTGTTCATCCAGCTCTACACCTTGTTATCTCAGATTCTCCAGCATCGGCAGTTCCTACTATCTCTTGAATAGACTGTAATAGGGTTACTAATTTACGCTATGCTCTACACTGCACTTGGTCTGAAATGCATTTTCTGTTCATTCTTCAATTTGATCTATTTAAGCCATGATATTGTATTATATACAATATCTATTTTAAACAAACATCTGTTTTGTTGTGGGCAAAAATCCTGGAACACTTCTCTGAGGCACAGTGGGTGTACTTACACCAAATGAATTGTGGCAGTTCAAGAAGACAACTCACCACCAGCTTCTCAACAGCAGAGATGAGCAATAAGTGTTAGTACAACCAGTGAAGCTCACATCCTCCAAATTGAATTTTATTAAAAAAAACACACTGGAAACCTAGTTACATAGAAACAGTTTTGCAGAGCAATTGACAATGCGAATAAACACATAATAAATATTAGACTGTGTATTTTTTTGGTCCATAGCAACAGGAGCTATTTGTTGACTTTGGACTCCTTTACTCCCAGCAATCCCACCATAAACCGACGTCCACTGAAATGCTGAATTCTTGGAGGAGGAGGACCTCGCTGATCTAGTGCACACAAGATTCCAAATGGCTCGTCCGATTTTCACGTTACCTCAATGTCTGATAGCACTGTAGGGCCTCAAGCCCAACCCAAACTTATAGATCTGTAAACCCAACAAAGGGATGGAATAGTCATTGTTAATAAGCGTAACAATATGAACAAAATCCGTGCGCTATTCTTAATAGCGGGTCCAAAGTTTTATCCATTGGATATGTCGTTCAGCATGACCAGACAGCCTTTCACAAGCTGGAAAAGCCCGCAATAGGGTTATTGGACTTGTTTAAGAGCAACAACCTGCTGGGCGATATTTATGATATGATCTGTCCTCATGGCCCACTGTGTCTGCTTATGTCTGGACTGCCCAAAATAAGCAGATGAAGAAAGGAGCTGGCGTAGACTCTTTGAGCCTGCTCCACCAATGTGTTCATAGCTCATCATCCAACTCAGAACCCGGTTCCTACTTCATCCTATTCCCACTGACCTCTTTAGCCCTATCTAACTCCTTCTTGAAAACAATGTTGTTTTGGCCTCAACCGCTTTCTGTGACAGAATTCCACAGACTAACCATTCTATGAGGGAAAAAAATTTCTCATCTCAGTCCTAAAATTGCCTACCCCATACTCTTCGACTGTGATCTATGGTTCTGGACTCCCTAGTCATAGGATAAACGCAGTGTTCCCAATCCAGTACTGTTAGAATTGTAAACGTTTCTATGAGATTTCACCACCTGTCCCCACCTCCCCCACCCACCATTCTTCTAAACTCCCATGAATATAGTCCTACCTGATCCAATCTCTCTACATATGATCAGTCCTGCCATCCCAGGGGTCAGTTTAGTAAACCTTTGTCTCTCCAAAGTCAGAGCATCCTTCCTCAGGTAAGGAGACAATACTCTTGATGTGGTCTCACCAATGCCCTGAATAATTGCAGCAAGAAATCGCTGCTCTTGTACTCGAACCCTCTCACTATGAAGGCCAACATACCATTTGCCTTCTTCACCACTGTTGCATCTGCATGCTTACTTTCATGCTGGTGTACAAGGACACTCAAATCTCGTTGCAGTTCCTTCCTTTCCCAATCGATAGCCATTTGGATAATAATCTGCCTTCCTATTTTTGCGACCAAAGTAGACAGCCTTGTATTTCTACAAATTGCACTCAACTACCAAACATTTTCCCACTTTCTCAACTAAATCACACTGAAGCATTTCTGAATCCTCCTCACAAAGACCACACAATACCTGCATGTCAACTGCAATATTTTATCCACGCTCATATTTAACTTTGTTAGCTCATTCACCAACGTATAACCCCAAGGAACAAATGGATATTTGCACTGCAGCATTATATCATGGCAATCCTAACCTGCCACTGTTGCATGTATCAGTAGAGACCAATTTTTACAAAATGAAACATGCCCAAAGAGATGATGTTGCCACAGTCTCTTCTAGGCCCAATGCTCACAAAAGTCTCTGTTGGATTCCATGAAAAACCCATTTTCTATTAAAAAGACACTTAACTTCTCACCTTGTATACATTCTTGATATGTAGATAATTTGTTTACTATATTTAACTTTGTAAATGCATGTTACAAATGTTTCATGTATCTTAATTAGCTTTATCCTGCACTCAAATTCATCTTGGAAGTGGAACAGTCAAATGAGAGCCTTTTTCATTACATTAGCTAATTGAGAATCTTGCCAAGACAATCTTTGCGACTGTACTGCAGCCTGATCTTCACTGGACAGTATACATATTGAGGACTTCTACAGTTCACACACACTCTTAGATTGGCTTTATCAGTGACCATATAAATACGGCACAAGCCATTTGTCCTCCTCAGAAGTGTGATGCTGAAATGGCCATATTGAAGTCATCTTGTGAGACATGGTTATCCCGACCACATTATTCCTTGCAGTACTGCATGCAAACTCATGAACGGGTCTAAGGCTGCCTCCTTCAGCTTTAACAAGTATCCAGTCCAGGTCAGATTACCCTGGAAAAGCAAGGAATCTCAAAAGTCTGAGCAACAGATGAAATTAGCTGCTTCACTGTGCTACTGTCCTTGTTACCAACAGGATGCTGCTGTTATATTAAAAAACACACTGCCCATCACTGAAATGAATAACGTGAAAGATGGATGTCAGTCTCAGAATGATGCCAGGTAGGTAGGCTGCTTGTCCCCAAATTATACCAAGAGGTAAAAACCAAAAGAACTGCGGATGCTGTAAATCAGGAACAAAAACAAGGTTTTTTTTAAACAAAAGTTAGAGCGATTAGCACGCTTGCCTAAGTCAGAAGATCATAGACTCAAGTTCCACTTCAGGATCTAGGTTGGTGTTTTTGAATTCCCTCCCTAACCCCTCTAGCACTGCCTCTTCCTTTGAGTTGCTGTTTAATATTTTGTTCACCTGTTCTATATCCAGGGCCCTGCTGGTCTGTGAATGAGGTAATTTTTCAGATTAGACATGAAATGAAGGGCCTCATCTACCCTCTCAGGTAATGTAATCCATTGCATTATTCAAAAATATACACATTTCCTCCAGTGACCTGTCCAAAATTTATTCTTCAACCAACACCTAAAATAGATCTAAACTGTTCTGAAGAAGGGTCAGTGGAACTCTAAACGTTAGCTCTGCTTTCTCTCCACAGATGCTGCCAGACCTGCTGAGTTTGATTTTGTTTCAGACTTCCAGCATCTGCAGTTCTTTATTTTACCAAAAATACATGATCAGGATCATGTACCATTTTATTGCAGTTTGTGGAAGCTTCCTGTGTTCAATATGGTCAATGTATTTCCCTACTTTACAAAGGAGACTACATGTCAAAAAGGAATTTATTAGCTATGATGCACTTTGTGATGTCCTGAAGTTATGCAAGACTTGGTATGAAAGTTTTCTGTGATGAACGCAAGGTGCTGACTAATATCTCATTAGAATGAAATTCAAGTAACCACATGTTTATTGAGTTCTGCATTACAAGGAGTTCCTTCCAAGAAACAACATTTTCCAGCCATGAATTCATCCACCTTACCCTCCTATTTCTATACTCAGCTGTATTGGAATTAATCAGACATTACTACTTTTCAGGCCCTGCTTGCCAATTTCTGAGCTAATTCTATAAATTCTGATTGCAGGAACATACCTCGTATTCACCCTATTTCATTGGCACTGATTTCACACTGTATACCCTTCCCAATCAGAGTGCTGTGCAGCCACTTAGTAGCAACCTTGACTCTGGCAACAGGCAATATAACACATCCTAGCTTCCTGTCTATGTCTAAGACTGGAATCCATGAAATGCATTCTTACCCAGCTAGATGACAGTGGAAAACCATCAAATGAAGATGATGCTGTCAACTGCTGGTGGTCCATAAAAATGAGGTAGAATAGTTTAAATGTGTCACAATTTTAAAAGATGTCATTTGTGACTTCAATAAGTGCCTACAATACAGTAGCACACGGGAAGAAATTGGATTGGAGGAATTCAAACATGGAGTTCAGGGAAAAATGGACACAAATTAAGAGGAGACAACAAGGTGCAGAGCTGGATGAACACAGCAGGCCAAGCAGCATCATAGGAGCAGGAAGACTGACGTTTCGGAGTGATGAAGGGTCTAGGCCCGAAACGTCAGCCTTCCTGCTCCTCTGA
>NW_025977227.1:0-7061 GCF_021869965.1 Rhincodon typus | reverse complement strand
GTCAGCTTTCCTGCTCCTCTGATGCTGCTTGGCCTGCTGTGTTCATCCAGCTCTACACCTTGTTATCTCAGATTCTCCAGCATCTGCAGTTCCTACTATCTCTTGTAAAGTATACAGGCTGGAGTCCATTGCAATGATTGAAGATATGGGTGAGACAAGCCACATAGCCTGATTAAAAATGATGACACAAGGATTGCACTAGATCCCACTTTCTGTACCTCACCCTTTGCCTGAGGTGTGGTGATCCTCAAGGTCATCGAATGAGAGAGCAACCAATAATCTGCTGACAGTATGGAAACTTTACCTCACTAGACATGGAGCTTTAAGCTTTGAAATAAACTATGTGACCTACAGATGGGGCATGGTACGGTAACAAACTAGTCCAGCCTGTTGTTTTTTTGTTGGATAATAATTTCCCGAGCTGTGATATGAATTATTCTTCAGAAGTGAAGAAAGAACACTGTATCTTAAGGCAAAGGGAAATATAATGTAACAACTGCTACAGTAAGTGCAACTGTGTCTGATTGTCCTATCACATAAACATTGCTTCATCTGAGTCTGGGAGAAAGAGAAAGGGTCCTGGTTTCAATGGGGACAATAGTCCGTGTTTGATGTCATACACCTCACTTGTCACCAAAGCTGAAGTCATTTATTTCATGTCATTAGACCATTCCAAAAGCATATCATGCAGATGCTCCAAAATATAAAAATGGAAAGACAAGTTAAATAGAGTAGCTTTAAAACTGTAGGTGATCAGGAATCAGAGCCACTAACTGTAGAATGATAACCCTGAGCTTAATTCTTTCAAATGGAGTAAGTGACAATAGAAGACATAGAACCAGTGATGAAAGGATGCAAGGATTACTCGAACACAGGAACTCTGCTGAGATTAAGCTGACTAACAAGACAAAGAAAACAAAGTAAAGCAGATTGATATGTCATGAGAATTATTCTGGCCTAGCAACTGTCAGACAAAGAGGTAGAGAGAGTTACATCAACCTAGCAGCAGACAGTGTGTTCAAGAAAACCCCTTCAGTAAATCTTGAAGTCCAAAGAAAGTAACAAGAGCTACCACATTGTTCATTAAGCACATTGAGGGCAAAGGTAGATTTTTAATCACTAAGGGAATTAAGAATAATGGGGAAAGGCAGCACGGTAGCTCAGTGATTAGCATTGCTGCCTCGGCTCCACTTCTGAAACGTGATCCTCAGCTTTCTGACCCACAGGCCATAATCAATGAGGATAGGTAACTGCACCTCCTCCACAATAACACTCAACACTGGAGCCCCCCAAGGATGCGTCCTCAGCCCCCTACTGTATTCCCTTTATACCTATGACAGTGTTACCAAATTTCAAATGAGCGCCATCTACAAGTTCGCTGATTATACCACTGTAGGGGGACAGATATCTAACAATGACGAGTCAAACTACAGAAGGGAGATAGAGGGCTTGGTGACATGGTGCAATGAAAACAATCCGTCTCTCAATGTCAGCAAAACTAAAGAGTGACTTCAGAAAGAAAGGAGGAGAACACGCCCCCAGCTACATCAACGGAACTGAGGTTGAGAGAGTGAAGTGCATCAAGTTCCTCAGAGTGACAATAACTGATGACATGTCCTGGACTTCCCACGTAGATGCAGCAGTCAAAAAGGTATGATAATACCTTAGGCAGCTCAGGAAATTTGGCACATCCACAAGGTCCCTCACCAACTTCTACAGATGCACCATTGAGAGCATTCTGCCTGGGTGATAATGGCCTGGTACAGCAATTGTTCTGCCCAGGTCTGTAAGAAACTACAGAGGGTGGTGTGCACAGCCCATACCATCACGAAAGGCAACCTTCCATCCATGGATTCCATTTACATGGCTCACTGCCGCAGAAAGGCAGCCAACATCATCAGAGACCCATTGCACCCTGGTAATGATCTCCTACAACCTCTTCCATCAAGCAGAAGATACAGAAGCTTGAACACACGCACCAACAGGTTCAGGAACAGCTTCTTCCCTGCTGTTATTAGACTGATGAATGGACTCTCTAGTCTCAAATAATGTTGATCTTGCTAACGTTGATCTCGTCTAGCATAATCCCTGTGGAACGTAACCTGTATGCCTCTGTCTAAGTCTTTTTGACTTGTACGTCCTTTGCTTACAATGATTTGCCTGTACCACTCATAAACAAACTTTTCACTGTATTTCGGTACACGTCTTCAATAGAACATTTTATACAGAAATGAGAAAGCGTACATGATCAAGTATGATCTAACAGATAAAAACTTTTTTCTGCATGATAAACCTAAAATATGATGATCAAATCACTAGCCAATTTTGTCACTGCTCATGATCAAAGAGGTTGCTTTATGCGACAGATTAAGAGATTATTCGATTAGTTCTGAGGGTGAACAGGGAGTTAACTTTGTCAAGCATGGTACATTTGCAGATTTAGAAGGATAAGGATAAATGTTCAGAGGATCAATTACCATATTTTGTCTTCTCAAAAGATCAAGATAAAAAAGTTTATCTGAAGGCACAGCCTCAGAGTGAAGGGATGACCCTTTAGAACTGAGATAAGGAGGATTTTTCTTAGCCAGAGTGTGGTGAATCTGTGGAAACATAAATGTAGAAACATAGAAGATAGGAGCAGGCGGAGGCCATTCAGCCCTTTGAGCCTGCTCTGCCAATCTTCACAATCATGACTGATAGTCCAACTCAATAGCCTAATCCTGCTTTGATCCCATTCACCCCAAGTGCTATATCTAGTCACCTCTTGAATACTTTCAATGTTTTGGCATCAACTACTTCCTGTGGAAATGAATTCCACAAGCTCACCACTCTTTGGGTGAAGAAATGTCTCCTTATCTCCATCCTAAATCATTTACCCCTCATACTGTGCGGGGTCCTCATACTGTGACCCCTGGTTGCTGGACACACCCATCATCAGGAACATCCTCCCTGCATCTACCCTCTCCAGTCCTGTTAGAATTTTATAAGTCTCTATGAGATCCTCCCTCATTCATCTGAGCTCCAGCAAAAACAATCCCAATCTAGTCAATCTCTCCTCGTACGTCAGAACTGCCATCCCCGGAATCAGCCTGATAAACCTTCGCTGCACTCCCTCGAGAGCAAGAGCATCCTTCCTCAGAAAAGAAGACCAAAACTGCACACAATATTCCAGGTGTGGTCTTACCACGGCCCTGTATAACTGCAACAATACATCCCTAGTCCTGTACTCGAAACCTGTCACAATGAAGGCCAACACACCATTTACCTTTTTTACTGCTGCATACATTGCTCATTGTCACAGAAGGACCCAAGTCATTGTGTGTCTTTAAGACAGAGATAAATTGGTTTTTGATCAATAAAGGGCTTAAAGGTTACAGGGACAAGGCAGGGATTTGGGGTTGAGAAACATACCAGCCGTGACCAAACAGCGGAGAAGACTCGATGGGCTGAATGGCCTAATTCTGTTCCTTTGTCTTGTATTCTAATGGTCTAATGGTTAAAACAGAGGGGACAAAGCTCAGACTCTTTCTTGTGTTCTGCCAGGTAGTATGGCAATTGATAGAAGATCCTCTTCAGCTTAGGACATTGTAAATAAGTATTGGGCTTTGAGTTATAAAATAACATTAAAATAAATAATGCCTGGTTTGAGAGAAAGGGAATCAAACAATGTGGAAAGACATCCAACAACAGAAGTATGGAAGTTTTAATCAAGATCATAGGAGATGGCAAGACCAAGGATATTGTCAAAGAAAAGTGATGAAAAGGACAATTGGAAGTGACCATGGCAACTGATTGAACTATGAGAAATGTTTAAAATAAAATGTAGTTGACGAATTAAAAAAAGCGTCAACAACTAATGATTCAGGTACAATCAAACTGTATCATCTGCACAGTGCCATGTAATGCTATGCTGTGCAGTGGGGATGGCATGGTGGTATTATTGCTGGACTATTAATTTAGAGACCCAGATAATGTTCTGGAGCTGGGGGTTCAAATCCCACCAGGGCAGACAGTGGAATTTGAATTCAATAAATATCTGGAATTAAAAGTCCAATGATGACTACAAATCCATTGTTGATTGTTGGGAAAAACCCATCTGGTTGACTAATGCCCTTTAGGGATGGAAGCTGCCATCCTTACCTGGCCTGGCCTACATATGACTCCAGACCCAGAGCAATGTGGTTGACTCATAACAGCCCTCTGGGCAATTAAGGATGGGCAATAAATGCTGCCTACCCAGTGATGCCCTCATCCTGTGAATGAATAAAGGGGGGAAAAAAGTCGTTTCAAGCTCATCAGAAAGGCAACATAATTCATCTTTGTGCTGGGCCAAACCTGGTGAGGTGAAATGTGATATCCTGCAGTAGTCATATATTTATCAATGAACTGGCAGCTGCTCCATGATACTGTTAGAATGAGAGGCCAGATTTAAATCAGAAATGAGGAGGAACTACTTCTCTCAAAGAGTCGCAAACCTGTGGAATTCACTAGCTCAGAGTGTGGTGGATGTGGGGATAATGAGTAAATTTAAGGAGGAGATAGACAAATTTTCAATGAACGAAGGGCTAAAGGGTTATGGATAGCAGGCAGGAAAGTGGGGTTGAGACCAAGATGCTATTAGCCATGATTACATTAAACAGTGGATCAGGTGTGAGGGGCTGAATGGCCTACTCCTGCTCCTGGTTCTTATATTCTTACACACAGCCTGGAGTCATGGGCAGAGCGTAGCATCTCAGGCGAATGTGTCTTCAAGGTCAGACAAGCATTCAACCAGGCAACCACAAGCAAGTGCTGCAATTTTGAGGTGCAAGAGAATATTAACACCTTGTAATTTGTAGGCTCCCAAACCATTGAGATGCTGGTCATAAAAACTGGATTCAGTATCAACTGTTATTTAAGCACTAGTCTTGAGGGCTAAAACGGAGTTGAATGCTCGTGTTCCCTGGAACCCATTGGATACAGTGTGAAAGAGTAGCAAGCAAATCATGATATCAGTCAGTGTGATGCAAGTGGCATTTTAGAGTCAATATTCCTGCTGTGCCCTTTTTAAACATGTTAACCAGCAGAGAGGAATGCTCTAACCACCACTGTTTAAAGGGATCACCAATTACTTACAGCTTAGTTATGAGGTATAATTCTAAAAAAATGTTTGACACTTTTATATAATTCTTTGAAGTATGAAAGGTCTACAGGGAACGGTTTGGCAAGTGCTGATTTCAAATCTTCAATTGTTCCCAGGCATGGGTGACTATATGCATTCCCTTCGGAATTAAGCATGATGTGGTGAATGAATAGAAGCCACATGGATAAGACAAGATGATTTGATTTCAGGGAGAATGACGTTTTGGCTTGAAAATATTATCCATTCAGGAGACAATTCCTGAAACTCAGCCTGCAACAGTGTGTGAGAGACGTCTGTTCTTGCTTATGGGACACACTCACTGAAATCTCCCAGCTCCTGCGGTGACAGCTCCAGTGTCAGAGCAAGACAAAGATGGAATTACCAGTGACTGGGAAGATGACTGTGTTTTTATGCAATGACATTTTCCAGAGACATTTGCAGCATCTCACAGTTTGCCATCCTCTGTTTTACTGAGGCTTGTCTTTTCAAAGCCATTCTAATCATTTACTCCTGCTAGAGATAAGGAGGCACAACAAATACATGTATTAGCTGGGATTGAAGGATCAGCTGTTGACTGCAGCACCTCAGAAAGGGTGAGCTTATGTGAATTGGCCAACAGGCACTAACTAGGGCAAAGTCAATGTGATGGGTGATGGGACGGAAGTTGGCATCTTGAGGTGGCAACTCAGTAATTCTCTTGCAATTTCAAAAAAACAAGGCTGTGAATAGAGGTCAAACAAATTATGAAAGATTTTGAGATAACAAGATGTAGAGCTGGATGAACACAGCAGGCCAAGCAGCATCAGAGGAGCAGGAAAGCTGACATTTCGGGCCTAGACACTTCTTCAGATAAAAAGGTTTTGATAGGGTTACTCTGGACAGAATGTTTCCTGTTGTAGTGGCAAGTAACTTTCACTGCACACAGGTGCCAGGCAATGGCTGTCTCCAATAAGAGAGTATCTAAACATCACTTCTTGACATTCCATGACATTACCATCACTGAAAATCCCACTATCAGCATCCTGGGGGTTACCATAGACCAGAAACTCAACTGGACTTGCCACATAAACACAGTGGCTATAAGAGCAGGTGAGAGGGTCAGAATCCTGCAGAGAGTAACGCATCTCCTGACTCCCAAAACCCTGTCCCTCGTCCACAAGGCACAAGTCCAAAATGTGATGGAATACTCCCCACTTTGCTGGATGAGTCCAGCTTCAACAACACACAAGGAGCTTGACACCATCCAAGACAAAGCAGCTCACATAATTGGCATTACATCCACAAGCATCCACTCCCTCCACCACCGATGCTCAGTCACAGCAGTGTGTACCATCTACAAGAGGCAGTGCAGAAATTCAACAAAGATCCCTAGACAGTACCTTCCAAATCCATAACCACTTCCATCTAGAAGGACAAGAGCAGCAGATACATGGGAATGTAACAACCTGCAATTTCCTGTTCAAGCCACTCACCATCCTGACTTGAAAATATATAAGCGGGCAACATGAAGATAGCAGTTCTGAGGAAGTGCCACCGGACCCGAAACTTTTAACTCTGATTTCTCTTCATAGATGCTGCCAGACCTGCTGAGCTTTTCCAGCAATTTCTGTTTTGCCCCTGATTTACAGCATCCACAGTTCTTTCGGTTTTTATGAAGATAGCACATTGCCCTACACTTTAATCAACAGGTTTATCACAGTCGCTGCCCATTTGGGGCATGTTCCAATATCTTCTTTCCAACTTCTTTCTTGTCATTTCCAAAATCTTTCTTTTACATCTGCAATGCAGTGTGATACCTGGAATATGCACACATTGGTGCAACACTTGTAGTACACTGAAGTCCGTAATGCATCACCTCATTGTTAAAGGTACATTCAGGAGTTTTAACCTGAGGTATTGCGTCTTCAGTTTTATTTTAAGGTTTATGATCACGGAGCAA
>NW_025977226.1:0-7062 GCF_021869965.1 Rhincodon typus | reverse complement strand
CCCCTTTCTCCCAATTTATTTCAGAATCCCCTTCCCCTCCCCCATTTTTGAAGACGTTTCTAGGCCCGAAACGTCAGCCTTCCTGCTCCTCTGATGCTGCTTGGCTTGCTGTGTTCATCCAGCTCTACACCTTGTTATCTAGGATTTGTACTCAGTCAGCTGCTGTCTATTGTCTCTGCAGTATGTGCTGGTTCATTCTTAAAAGGGATTGTCATTTAAACAGTGTCCTGGAGTGACAATGTTGTGAAAGAAAAAAAATCTCTAATTTAGGATGGAGATGAGGAGGAATTTCTTCGGTCAGAGGGATGTTAGTCTTTGGAAATCTCTTCCACAGAGCACAGTGAAAGCTAGGTCATTGAATACATTCAAAGCTGAGTTGGACAGAATTTTGAATCAGTATGAGTCTAAAGTTATTCAGGGGAAAAATGCAGGAAAGTGGAATTAAGGCCAAAGCCAGCCAGGAACTTACTGAATGGCAGAGTAATTTCATTTAGCTTAATTGATTACTCCTGCTTCTATTTCGGATTATCCTTTGACATTAAGATTCAAACATAACATACAAGAAAAATGTGCAGAATCTGGATTCACATAGTTTTGGCTGACTTGACTTAACTCAGCTGGAATTAATGAATTAGAGACTGATAATTGTTTAGTCCTGGATACAGAAGAATAGAAACATTACTTCTAGGAATATAAATATTGTGAAACATATAGCAGCCCAAAGGATTCCCTACATGGTAGTCATATGAAAATAAAAAGCCCAGTACAGTGATCAGACATCCTGATTGAACGTGGACTGTGATAAATCACAACTTTTCATATTTAGAGATCAGCTAAAAACTTGTTTGAAACCAAGCTGTTACAGATCTAAGAACAGACAGTACTGTCATGGATTAGGGAAACAAACACCAGAACATACAGCAAATGACAGTAATACAGAACAAGCAATAGCTTCCAGACAGAATAACAAACTAATGGCAATGATTGAATGATTTTGAAACTTGTTAAAAAGGATGAAAATCTTCAGCCACCAGGAATTCTAGATGAGACCAAGGAGAATTCTTCTTTTGTCTCCTTCACATAAACACAATATTAATTTCACAGCCAGTATAACTATTTCTTTTCACTCTCCAAATCCCCAAACAGGTAGATATCAACTGGAACAAAATATCAAAGAAAGTGAAGGCACAGATAAAGAAGGTCATTTACGGGGGTTTTATACAAATATTGAAAGCCACAACATTATTCTGCAGCTTAAAGCAGGACAGTCAGTAGGTCAATATTTTGCAAGGGCTCCACTGATTTCACAATGACATTACCCTAAAAAGGTGAAACAAAATTTGAGATATACACATGGGATTAATGGTGTCGAAATGAAAAATCTTAAAAATATGGAATTTTAAACATTAAAAATGCAATTCACAAATATACAATGATTTCTCAGCAATGATTAGGAAATCACTACATAAATTAACAATCAGATATATCTCGTTCAGCAATGTTTAACATTTTTGGATGACTTCACATTGTAATTAGAGCATAAAAAGTGGAAATTCACATCCAGTAATTTCTAAGATTTCTATCTACATAGACTTCAGCAGCACACTGTAGTTCTAGGGTTACAACTTCATTTTCACATTTCACTGCATGCATTGATGACAAAAGCTACTAACCGTCTCACAAAGTACCAATTGTAAACACTCACAGTTACACCATCATTACAACCACAAATTCCAGGGCATTATATAAATACAGGAAATTATAAATCACTACTTATTCAATTGTCAGTAGGTTAATATCTCTACGGGGCATGTGTCTTTATGTCTTTGCTACAGAACTGGCAGGGAAAATGGAAGATATCCAATAAGTGACCCTTAAGATTTTCATCCGATTTGAATTTAGACTTCTTTAAAATCCAAAGCCCAAGTTGGCAAACAGTGTCAGTTTTAGGGACATTGGGTATGCTAAAAAGTGACGATGATTCAATGGAAAAATACTGCACAAATCAGCACATTTGTACATAAATGTAAGGTAGTTTCTAACAAAACTAGATTGTTTTTCTGCCACCACTTTGAATTGAACCCTTTTAGATTTTGATTTTTCTTGTAAGGTATAGATGATGAACCTAATTTCCCAACACTTATTCCTTAACCATTTACTAACTCAATGAAAACCTGTATAAAATGAAAAAGAGAAGCATCAACAATTACTTTGCTTCTTTTTTTCTCTTTCTGGACACTGTCTCACTGGACTAGAAACGACTAGAAACCTTGTTTTTCTTTCCACAGATGATGGCAGACTTACGGAGTCTCTCCAACACTGCTTTTGTTTCAGATCTCCAGCATTTGCAATTCTTTATGCTTTGTTATACATTATTACTAATCAAAATTATAGCTCATATATGCTGCAAAATATACAAAATACTGTTAAGGTTTGTTGACAAGGTATCCACATCTAAATGATGATTAGACCATAGCATTTCACCTTCTGGTATCTTAGAAAATTTAAAAGAAGCACCCAAGTCTGTCTTCTAACAATTCACTTAAGTGCTAAACAAACAGGACAACTGAAATTCTTCTAATACAGCAAACTTTGTTTTAACCGGACCCATGATAAACTGGCAAAAATATACCTGAAATACCAGAAGTTTGTTGTATTATTGTGATCTCTGCAACATCAGCAGTGTCTGAGTACAGGTGCGAGTGAGAAGGCTCTCTGCCAATAAGTTTTATTTAAGGCAAAAGTTGCATTACTATTTAAGTGATTTATGCTGCAAGTAAAGTATAACAGTGATGTGTATACCCCCTGCATTATATTTCTATTATTTAGTGTGTGTTTTTACATTGATCAAGAGGTCCACATAATCAATCAGTACACTCCTAGTCCCATAGGTGCCGGTTAATAAAAAGTTGGCTATAGTTGAAAATCGTTGTCATCCATAGGTATTTGTCAAAAGAGGAATTATACTCATCCAGATTGTCCTGAAAAATCAAAGACATAATAACAGTTAAGGGAGTTGTATTAAGAAGGAGTTAAGTCAAGAACAGGCTTAGTTTTGAAGCTCCTCCCTCAGTTCTCATGAAGTTCATACAAATTGCTGCAATCAACACGTACACATCTTTTGACAATGGCTGTCAAACTGGGATCCATAAGCTCCTGGCAGTCTGTGAAATTAAGTGCTGAGCAATACATGTGGTCTTGCTAGCCATATTTACAACCGCAAACCAAATTTAAGAAAATGACTAGACATTTTGGGGAGAAAAATAGAACTATGTTTTGCTGTTATATGCAACATGAATGTAATTATCATTTTAGCAGTTAAGTTTATTCTCACTAATAAAAATACTAAACTTTTAAAAGTAAAAATATTTGTTTGTCCAACATGTTTGCACAAAATACAGTAAAGTGAATAACATTTTCCCTAATACTGTATTAAAGCATTTTGTCCTCCTGCCAAGGCTAGCAATACGGCACTTGAAGGATACACTGCTGAGTCAATATTCAAAAAGAGTGCAGTTATTATTCTTCATTTTTAGAATGGCAATAAACATACACAATAAATTAAGCCATAATGTACCAAAATTACACTTAGCAAGATTAGCTTTAGGTGGTTGCTTTATATTTTCAAACCTATTCTGCTTATCTCATGTTATCACTCTTCCTTCCTATCACATTCAAATTTTAGGAGAAAGAGAATGGGCAGACAACAGAATCTTGCATAGGGAATCACTATTTTGTTTTCATTTCAATATTAAGACATAGCAGCAACATTAGCATCCATCCAACACAGCATATGAAGTATAATGAGGAGAAAACGTGAAGTTGTCCATTTTGGCTGGAAGAATAAAAAAGATCATCATCTATATGGTAAGTGATATCAGAGTAGAGAGATGCAGACAGATCTGATGCATGACTCACAAAAGGTTAGTATGCAGTTACAGCAAGTAATTAGGAAAGCTAACAAAATGTTAACATTTATCATGATGGGAACTGAATACAAAAATAGGGAAGTTGTGTCTCAGTCACACAAGGTACTGGTGAGCCCACATATGGAGTAGAGAGCAGCTTTGGTTGTCTTAACTAAGGAATGATGTAAATACCTTGGAAGCAGGTCAGAGGAGGCTCACTCAACTAATATCTGGAAATGAGAAGGTTATTTTATGGAGAATGATTGGACAGACTCTGCTTCTGCCTATTGGAGTTCAGAAGAGTAAGCAACACAATCAACACAAATATCGTAAATAGTTGTTGTGAAAAGTCATACTGGGCTCAAGGCATTAACATTGTTTCTCTCTCAGAGATGCTGAGAGACTTGCTGAGCTTTTCCAAAACTCTAGTTTTATCTTATTTCAGTTCTCCAGCAGCCACAATATATTTGATTTTATTTCCTTGACAAAGGTAGATTCTCTTATGTGTGTATCTAGATCTAGGAGTCACCATTTAAAAAAAAAAAACAGGGTTGCCCAAATGAAAGGTATTAGGCTAATTTTTGTTCTATTGGAGGGTCATAAAGCTTTGGACTTCTTTTCCTGAAAAGGTGTTAGGTGTTAGAAGAAGAATCCTTGAATGTTTTCAATGAAGAGTTGGATAAGATTCTTGTTAAACAAGGAGATGAATGATTATCAGTAGTAGACAGGAATGCAGATTTGAGTCTACAATCAATCTGCCATGATTCTACTGAATGGCAGAGGAGACTCAGGGAGCCAAATGGGCTATAGCTACTCCTAATTCATATGTTTATATTTTAATATCCATTATGAACTTGACCATTAGTAAAAACTCTTTTCCTAAATAAAAAAATATTTTATGCAAGTGCATTTTTAAAACTTGTATAAATTATTTTGTATTATTTGTGTTCCACACCCATGTGTAATCCTGCGGCCTCTACCCATTTCACCTGATAATTCAGCAAAATGAGATAAGCAAATAACCTATGACTGCACTGCCAATTTTCACTCTCTCAAAGCTGCAAACATTCGATTTTTTTTCCCCCACCAGTGCAAAACATACAAATAAATCAATCCACCATATTAACAAGATATACGGTCATCACTGGGGCTATTGTGTTCCTAAACATCACAAATGATTCCATGAATTTCTTTCAGGCTGAACCACTTTCATGGTCCTAATCTAAGCATCACACATCCAAACAACAGATCGATTTTCGCCACAATTTTGATGCATCACTTTACTTTTCACCCTTGCCTGAAATCCTTGCATTTTAGTCAATATTATTTTTTCTATCATGCTTATCTAGATTTTTAACTGGCCTTGCTGCTCAGCTCATTAAAGCATTGATCACCAGATTTCTCCTTCTCACTGTCCTTCCTGTTCATCAACTTTATCATAGATTAGAATATCATAGAATCCTGACAGTGTGGAAACAGGCCATTCAGCCCAACATATCCACACCGCCGTTCCAAAGAGCATCCTATCCAGACCCATCCCCAACCCCCTACCCTTTCTCTGTAACCCTGCATTTCTCATGTCTAATCTACCTAATTTAGACACCCTTGAAGCACTATGGGCAACTTGGCATGGCCAACCCACCTAACCCGCACATCTTTGGACTGTGGGAGGAAACTGGAGCACCGAGCGGAAACCCACGGAAACTTTAGTCTAGAACCGCCCAGATTACATTGGACATCCATCCGCTGTTAGATAAAATCACGGCACAAAAAGTAGCCAAGCACACAGCCAGTTTCCACAATAGCCATTGATAAAGATTGGCCAATCTTTATTTTAAAATGCTAGTTCAGGGATACGTATTGGCTAGGACCCTAGGATAAATCCCCTGCTTTTGTTCAAACAGTGTTGTGGGATGTTTTATGCACACTTCAGGAGCAGTTTGGGCTTTAGTTTAACTTCCCACGTTAAAACTACACAATGTTGCACAAAAATAACAGTCACCAAAAGTGGTTTAACTTAAAAAAAAACAAAGATTCTTCCAGATTAACTATACAATCCATTTACCTCTGTGCTTTCTAGGTCTTAGTAAATTATCACCACTGATTCAGAACACTAATGAGACGGCAGCTCTATGGACCTCTGGCACTGTGATGACTTTACCTTACTTTGATACATTGAACTAAATGTTATCACTTTAAAAATAAAAATAAGAATGCTCACAATGGAATGGATTGAAATCAAATATGAATAATATTCATTCTTCATTTTGAAAAGTAAGTATATTTTCAATGAAAAATTACTTCCCTAGATACAATTTTTTTTTGAAAAAGATGGAAACTGCTCCCAAAGACTTTTCTTGATCTTGTAAGTGATATTTCCTGCTCCACATCACTCCAGAAAGATTTCAGTGATTAATCTGATCACATTCTAGATTTACTTCAGGATAATATGAAGGTATTAGAGTAAAGAGGTATCAGTACAAATTGTAAACTTCAGTGCTTATGACTCAGGAATTATTATCTCAATTTAAAAGAAAATACGGCTTTAAACTTTACGAGGAATGTGTATTTACATATATTGTTTAATAGTGAATCATCAGAAGATCTATTCAAAGTGATGTTCACCGTAAAACAAAAATTAACTCAAAACTGTTGAAATTGCATCTGATCCTCAAGCATTGTGGATGGACTTAATTTTGCTCACATTACTTTACAGAATATTCTCTTTCTCCCTTCAACTAATAAACTGGTAGTGAAAACATTAACATTGAAAACATTGTTAAACTGTAGATACAACTATTCATCACAGCACTGCTATCAACAGAAGTCACCCATGGAGAAGATACTTCAAAACTATAATTGCACTTATATTGAGGTAATTTGTGCATATGTAAAAGAGCCTAAATCAGTTTTACAATATTTTGCAAGTTTTGGCAAAAACCTGCAGGATTTCCTGCTGTGGGTTTACAATGTTGAAATTCTCTTATCAGATTACACGTGAATAATCCCACCCTGTTTTATTTATGTGTTTATGTTAATTCTGTTTTGAAGGGAAATAATCTATGTTGTCTGTTTCTTAATGGTGTCAGGATAGTTTTAACATCACAATGCTGGTATCCTCAAAAAGGGATTAATGCTGTATTAACATAACACA
>NW_025977225.1:0-7063 GCF_021869965.1 Rhincodon typus | reverse complement strand
ACTGCTTTGAGAACCAATCATACACCACTTAGGATTTCAAGAATTACTTTGATATTACTTTGATATGTGGGGACTTATATGTCCTTCATTTTACAACCAGATTCTTTAAGCTGCAGTGACAACACGAAGCACACGCATCTGCATGAGATGGATCTTAAAGCATTTAGCTTATCTTCTTAGCCCTCACTCACTTTCGTAGAGCATCTGTGCTCTGTTCGTGACAAACAACAACGCCTTCTTGTCGTCAACCATTTTAACGCCCCCTCCCACTCCCTGTGACATGTCCATCCTGGGCCTCTTCCAGTGTCACAATGACACCACCTGCAAACTGGAGGAGCAACACCTCATATTCCACCTCAGGAGCCCACAGCCCAATGGCCTAAACGTGGATTTCATCAGTTTTAAAATCTCCGCACCCCCGGCCTCATCCCATGTCCAACCCTCCCTCTCATTCCCACCTCCTAGGCCTGAAACAACCTGTCCTTCTTCTCTCCCACCTATCTGCCCCTCCCACCTCACTGACCAATCCCCACCACTTCCTACCTGCGCTCACCTATCGTCATCCCACCTACCTTCCCCAGCTCCACCTCTCCTCCTTCTATTTATTTCCCAGCTCCATTCCTGAAGCTCCCTCCCATTTTTGAAAAGGATCCTGACCCAAAATGCCAACTTTCCTGCTCCTCTGATGTTGCCTGACCTGCTGTGTTCCTCCAGCTCGACACTATGTTGTCTCTGACTCCAGCATCTGCAGTTCTTGCTATCTCTGAGTGATTTATAACCTCACTCAAATTGCTCTTTTTTTAGGGCTGCCAATCTCTTTGCTTGCATTGCTTTTTAGTACAGAGGAAGACGCACGCAGCTTGTCACCATCTAGAGCTCTTTACAGTCAAGAGATGCATATATTGCTGTGCAGCACCTTGCTGCAGCATGTCCCAGCAGCTTAAGCAGCAAAGACACTGAAAATGAGATAATGAAACACTCATATCTGAGAGCCAAAGGGGACCAGCTCTAGTGAGATTAAGAGGGACTCCAGTAAGTGATGCCACCACAATCAGTCAAGGGCCTTGTCTGACTAGAGTCCAGGGACCAGTATCCTTGCAGTCTGGAGGCTGGGACATGGTCAGTCCAGAGCATTCCATCGCAGTTTGGACTTGCACCTGGTAGATGGTGGATAGGTTTATTGAAGTAATGAGTGAGTTACCTGTCACAGAATTCCCAGCTCCTGACCTGCTGTTGTAGCGACAGTATTTATATGGCTGGTCTAGATCACTTTCTGAAAGAATGCTGAATATCTTTCAACACATCTCACTCAGCATACACACCTTTGTGACTTGAAGGAATTATTGAAGGTAACAAACATTTGCAGAATTGTAACAAAAGCTAACTGAAATGACCCAGCACCTTAAGTAGTTGACAATCTTCCTTGCTGCTGAACCATGATCAGCTTTGCAAATTTAAGGGCAGATATTAGCTTAAACACTCAGCTCCAAAACTGGGTGATGCATAGTTCCATAATCTGCCTGCTGTGCACAGTTCTGGATGTCTACTGCACATGACGTGATGCCTCATCAGTTTGATATCCAGGCAATTATTGGAAAAATGTGCTCACCAAATACTGAGGCCACTTGTAGCTTCTCTAAAATGAACACTACTGATCCCAAATTCTCACCCAGGCTTTTCATTGCAAGCATTTGATCATATATACAACTGTAGAGAGAAGCCAAAAAGTAATATTGTTTGAGCAAATTCCAGTAATTAGATGGTTACAATTTTTGAGCAGAGCCTACTATTCCAATCGGATTAAAGTGATGATTAAGACGATGTGTTGATTCAAGAATTCCTTTAAAAAAGCAGTTACATAGAATTATGATTAGATCCAACAGCCCTTAGGTTTCTTTTTTTACTACTGCTTTCCGTGATTAATGGATATTTATTTAAACAAGAGCAGTGATGGCATAATTGGCTTCGATGAGTTACTGACCCCAGCAGCGCAAGAGATTTAATTAACATACACACACTATACGATCAATGAAGTACCCTGGGTTAATTATTGCCTGTCAATTCAGCTCCATTTAATTTCCTTCACTCCTACCCCCACCTCTCCAAACCAATTCTCACCTTTTTTTCCCTCCTCTCACGAAGGTTCTGATTCATGCCAATCTATGTTTCCTGTGGCAACACTATTTTACTGAAGTAGCTATTATTCAAGTGTGAACACAGATACAACTCAGAACACATAAGAAACTTTCCAGTGGATAACACTGTTTAGAAACTTGGTATGAGATTCCTTCCCTCCCCTAGCCAAAAGGGTGTGTTCAGTTTGGCATCTTTAACATAATAAAGCATATTAAAATGCACCACTTTTTTTTATTAATTTGTGGGATGCTACTAGCATTTATTGCCCATCCCTAGTTGCCCTTGAGAAGGTGGTGGTGAGCTGCTTTCTTGAACCGCTGCAGTCCACCTGCTGTACGTTAACCCACAATGCCATTAGGGAGGGAATTCCAGGATTTTGACCCAGTGACAGTGAAGGAACAGTGATATATTTCCAAGTCAGGATGGTGAGGGGCTTGGAAGGGAAGTTGGAGGTGGTGGTGTTCCCATATATCTGATGCCCTTGTCCTTCTAGATGGAAATGGTTGTGGGTTTGGAAGGTGCTGTCTGAGGATCTTTGGTGAATTTCTGCGGTGCATCTTGTAGATATTACACACTGCTGCTACTGAGCGTCGGTGGTGGAGGGAGTGAATGCTTATAGGTGTAGTGCCAAGCAATCAGGCTGTTTTGTCCTGGATGGTGTCAAGCTTCTTAAGTGTTGTCAGTGCTGCACTCATCCAGACAAGCAGGGAGTATTCCATCACACTCCTGACTTGTGCCATGTAGATTGTGGACAGGATTTTAGGAGTCAGGAAGTGAGTTACTCGCCACCGTATTCTAGCCTCTGACGTGCTGTTGTAGCCAGTGTTTATGTGGTGAGTTCAGTTGAGTTTCTGGTCAATGATAATCCCCAAGATGTTGATAGTGGGGGATTCAGACGTAGTAACACCATTGAATGTCTCTTATTGATGATGATCATAGCCTGGCATTGATGTGGTGTGAATGTCACTTGCCACTTGTCAGCCCAAGCCTAGAAATTGTCCAGATCTTGTTGCATGTGAACAGAGACTGCTTCAGTTTCTGAGGGGTCACAAATGGTGCTGAACATTGTGTCATCATCAGTGAACATCTCCACTTCTGACCTTATGATGGAGGGAAGATCATTGATGATGCAGCTGAAGATGTTTGAGCTGAGGACACTACCCTGAGGAACTCCTGCAGAAATAACCTGGAGCTGAGATGATTGACCTCCAACACCCACGACCATCTTCCTATGTAACAGGTACGACTCCAACGGAGAGTTTGCCTCCTGACACCCATTGATTCCAGTTTTGCTAGGACTCCTTGATGCCACACTCAGTCGAATACAGCCTTGATGTCAAGGCCTGTCACTCTCACCTCACCTCTGGAATTCAGCTGTTTGGTCCATGTTTGAACCAAGGCTATAATGAGGTCAGGAACTGAGTGGCCCTGGCAGAACCCAAACTGGGCGTCACTCAGCAGGTTATTGCTGAGCAGGTGCTGCTTGACGACACCTTCCATCACTTTACAGATGATCGAGAGGAGACTGATGGGGCGGTAATTGGCCGGGTTGGATTTGTCCTGCTTTTTGTGTACAGGACATACTTGGGCACTTTTCCACATTGTTGGGTCGACACTAGTGTTGTAACTGTATCGGAAGAGCTTAGTTAGGAGAGCAGCAAGTTCTGGAGCACAAGTCTTCAGTACTATTGCTGGAATGTTGTCAGGGCCAGTAGCCTTTGCAGTATCCAGTGTCTCCAACCATTTCTTGATATCACGTGGAATGAATCAAATTGGCTGAACTCTGGTATCTATAATGCTGGGGACCACTGGAACATCATCAAACAAAACTTAAAGGAGGCAAAGGAGACATTAGGACAAGTTATTAGAAGTCCAAGTCAAGGTGGTGAGTTTTCAGAGGTGTCTGTTTCCATGCTTTAGGACTCTATGATTCTATGAGTACCCTAAAAGAGAACAGAAGCAACGAGTTTAAGGTGAAAATTCCAGAGCTTAGGGTCTGAACAGTTGAAAGCACATCTATTGGTGGTAGGTTGAAGGAATGGAGCATGCAAAAGAGGACAACAGTTTTGAAGGGGTATAGGGTTTAAAGTAGGTTATAAGAAATAGGAAAGATTGAGGCCACAGAGAAATTGGAACATAAGGACATTTATTTCAAAACTGGGCATTGCAGAACTGGGAGTCTACATAGATCAGCAAACACAGGGATGATGAGTTAATAAGTTGAAATAGTGGTAAGTACATTCTTGCAGATCACCACTGATGTTTTTAATGGAGCAATCACAATCCATGAAATAGTTAGAAAAATCCACCACCTTTGGTCCCTTATACCTTGCATCCTTTATTAAAGTATATCACCAGCTTTAACACAAATGGTTTAAAAACTGAAGTAGTGTGGTAATAAATGTTACTCATTCATGACAATAGGAAAGAAATCAGGGTTGCAGTCATCAAGAAAAACAACAGTTGCCAAATTACTAAAATACCAAAAAGCAGCAATTTGGCTTCTTCAATCATCATAAATCGGTAACACTGATAGTCCATTTCATGGAAGAACTATTGTCAATATACACTAACTCCCTTGACTCACCACAGGCAGCACCACAGGACAACTGCTGCTATGTACAAAACACATCCGCCCTCTTCACTATGTTTCATGATTCCTTGCCTTATCAACAAATTCATCGAATTGTTTCTCAAACCCATTAATCCTACTTGCTTCATAGGTCTGCGCTGGTAATGTAAATGAGAGCTGTGTTATGATAACATCAAAAACATTCCACTAAACTCCCCTCTTTACTCCCAAATCTTTATTATTGTCCATTTCCTGCAAAAGTTAACCCTCTCAAATGCCTGAACAGATTTATCATCTTCCCTCCAATAAATGTAGTTGTGATTAAATTTTTGCAAAGCATTTACCACTTAAAACATTTAATAAAGTTATTTATATATCAAAATTAAATAAAGGAAATCAAAGTATATTTAATAATGATACCATTTAATCAACAAGAGTTTTCAACTGGTATGTAAACTGTCAGTAAAAGTTTCTTAAAATGTGTACAATATAATACAAATATCCCTCTAGAAATGCACTGTAATTATCCTTTAGGGAGATAGTCTAACTCAGCTTTAACTGCATCGTTGGCAACCATCCAAGACACAGGTCAACGGTCTGCATTCCAGCCAATAAAATCTACTCAGAGTTATCTTGCAGCATTGTGATGATAGAAGCTTGTGAACAGAGTCTGGAAAATAAACAGAGATATTACCACTCAATTCAACCTAACTTGATAGAGATATAAAATGATGAGCTGTCAGCAGAAGTAAAAGTACAGTACCTTTAGAAACAGGGATACACAATAAATAAACCTGTAGCCCAAAGGTCACCATTTATTGTAGTGGTATAATGAAACCCTTCATGCCTTTTGAATCCTGCAATTTTTCTCCTTTTAGCAGCATTGATGTAATGAGTATTCTGACATTTTATTGATCAGTAGTACAGCCTGATGCCTGCCTGAAATTCAGCCTTCAAATTATTTTTAAAAACCCTGATTTAACACTTCAAACCTTTACAGTGTGAAGGATAATTTGTGGTTTAACCTTTTGAAAATGGCAGTTGGAAATGGATGAAATAAGTAAGGATACAATTCTTTTTTTTAATGATACTACAATTGTGATCAGCCATTTGATTTTCCTTCAACATGTTATGCTCTGAAGGCATTGATAAAGAAATAAGCATTCAATAACTAAATGATGAAATTCAAAGATTTATGTAGAACAAAGTGACTATTAAAATATCTTTAATAAAATTCCTTTCCACCCTCCTGATTGCACAGTGCTAAATACCATTATATGCCAAACAACTCAGGTAAGAGAGTTTCAGGCTTCAGTCCCTGATCTGTGTGGATTCATTTTATCCAAGGTGAAACCTTTCAATATCTTCACAGTTATAAAGGGATATAATATCCAAATTTAGGGGGAGAACAAATCAGCAAAGGTTTCAAATCCTAGTATTTATAAAATCAGTCCTGCTGGAAGGCACATATCTTCCATTTTTGGCCCCAAATTGCTCCCAATCCTTAGTCATGTCACTTTTTCTTGCGTAATTACAAGCCACTTTCTTTGATGTAATCATTTTCTAACTTCTTTTGTTAAACACAACTTATTTAACTTTCCCTTTGGGTATTTGTTCCTGAAAAGGCATGTACATCTATTGTGGACAATGTAGCATTTCTTGAAAGAGTAGCATTTCCTGTGTACCGTCAAATCTTTTAGCATATTTTCCTGGTCCATACAAACAAATTGTCTTTTGTGCCTTCATAGCTTCCTTTCTTCAGTTTTAAGACCCTAAGTTTAGAATAACGTAGATCACTTTCAAAAATAATATTAAATTCTATTATGATATGGTCACTATTTCCAAAAGACTCCTTTACAGCAAGTTTATTAAGTAGTCTTTATCAATACACAATACTATATCCAAAATAAACTGATCCGTATTTGGATCCACAATGTATTGTTCTGGAAACCCACTTCATAGATACTCCCGGAATTCATCCTTCATAGCATTAACAATGGTTTCATTAGTCTGGTCTATATATAAATTGAGGATGTTCATCATTAGAACATAAGAACATAAGAACTAGGAGCAGGAGTAGACCGTCTGGCCCTTCGAGCCTGCTCCGCCATTCAATAAGATCATGGCTGATCTTTTCGTGGACTCAGATCCAGTTACCCGCATTCTCACTGTATCCCTTAATTCCTTTATTGTTCAAAAAAAATCTGCATATTTTTTTAAAAACATTTACTGAAGTAGCGTCAACTATTTCACTGGGCAAGGAATTCCATAGATTAACAACCCTCTGGGTGAAGAAATTCCTTCTCAGTTCAGTCCTAAATCTGCTCCCTCTAATCTTGAGGCTATGCCCTCTTG
>NW_025977224.1:0-7064 GCF_021869965.1 Rhincodon typus | reverse complement strand
CTTTCTGAAGAAGGGTCTAGGCCCGAAACGTCAGCCTTCCTGCTCCTCTGATGCTGCTTGGCCTGTTGTGTTCATCCAGCTCTACACCTTGTTATATCCCTTCCTCAACATCTCTGTTTCCATTTCTGGGGATAGACTGGCCACTAATATCCACTTTTAACACACCAAGTCCCACAGCTAACTGGACTCTACATCCTTGCGCCCTGCTTCCTGTAAAGACTCCATTCTCTCAGTCACTCCATCTCTGTTTGATCTGTTCTAATGAGGCCAACTTTGACAAGGAAGCTTCCGAAATGTCCACTTTCTTGCTGAACCGAGGATTCCTCAGCTCCGTTGTTGACAGGGCCCTCAACCAGGTTTGACCCATCTCCCGCACTTCTGCTCTCACCCCTTCTCTTCCCTCCCGCAACAGTGAGAGGGTTCCCCTTGTCCTCACCTACCATCCCAACAGCATCCACATCCAGAAGATCATCAGCTGTCATTTCCGCCATCTCCAGCGAGATGCCACCACCTGACACATATTCCCCTCCCCTCCCTTGTCTGCCTTCCGCAGGGACCATTCTTTCTGGGACACCTTGGTCCACTATTCCTTCAGTCCCAACGCGCCCTCATAGCCCCACAGCACCTTCCACTGCAACCGCTGGAAGTGTAACACCTGTGCATTTACCTCCTCCCTCCCCAGTATCCAAGGGCCCAAACATACCTTCCAGGTGAAGCAACACTTCACCTGCACTTCCCAGAATCTAGTCTACTGCATTCGCTACTCACAATGTGGTCTCCTATACATTGGGGAAATGAAGCATAGACTGGGTGACCGCTTTGCAGAACATCTACATTCTGCTCGCAAAAAAGACCCTGAACTACCTGTTGCCTGCCACTTCAATGCACCACCCTGCTCCCTGGCCAACATCTCTGTCTCCGGCTTGCCGCAGTGTTCCAGAGAAGCCCAACGCAAGCTGGAGGAACAACACCTCATTTTCCACTTGGTGACCCTGCAGCCCTCTGGACTCAATATCGAGTTCAATAATTTTGGGGCCTAAACTCTCCCATGTCCCAGGTCCCCACCCCACACACCAGGCCTTGTTATCACATAGCCTGCCATTACACATTACATATTGTTAATCACTAACATTCCCCAATAACAACTATTCTCCCTCCTAGCCAGGTCATTATCCACTCCTTTGTCTGTCCAACTACTCTTCTCTCTCTTTGGGCTCTATCCCCACCTATCGTTTACTCCTTACTCCCTCCCACCACCCCCCACCAACCCCACCTCCACGCCCCACCCTATCTTCCGCAAATAAGCCAACATTTTCCTAGCTACCATTAGTTCTGAAGAAGGGTCACCGGACCTGAAACTTTAGCTCTGATTTCTCTTCACAGATGCTGCCAGACCTGCTGAGCTTTTCCAGCAACTTCTGTTTTTGTTCCTGATTTATAGCATCCACAGTTCTTTTGGTTTTTGTTTAATATTTATCAATATAAAAGCAGAAATCCCTTTTAGCAAAGGGTTATGTGAGAGAAACCATATAGTAATAGATAAATTGGTTCTTAAAATTTTGGGAGGTCAGCCAAACTCTAAATTATCATCCTCACAAATGTGGACTGTACATGCGAAATATTTGTTGCAGATGGTCGGAAAAGCATTTTGAAAATGAATCGAATGTCTCTTTGCAACAATAACCCTATTTAGAAAATGTTAGGCCTATTACTATTCGTGAAAGTAGGGCTTCACAAAAAGATGCAGCAGCTCCCAAAACTGAAATGGAAAAATTGCATTTTTTCCATTTTTGCAAATGGAAAAACTCTAATTGGACTGTGAAATAGTTGGGTTCTCTAACAAAACCACATCCAGTTGTCAGGACATTTGAATTCGGTACAACCCGGAGAAATCCTAAGGTAAAAGATTAGTCAGGCAAACAAAATATTAAAGTTAGTTAGAAACAAAGCATTGTGTTTTAAAATCTCCATCATGGGGAAATGCCAGGAACATGAAACTTGTTGTTTATATTGAATCAGAAGGGTTTATAATTTCTTTTGAAGATGGGGGTAAATGTTGTTCATTAGCTTAGAAAAATTTTAAAAATGTAAAACGTACCTCAGCAACAGAAACTGTCTCTTTTGGTGAGTGGTAGATAGGGTTAAGGTTAAAATATTGCAAAAAATTCTAAAAAGGGGTGCAGCTGCAATTCCCATTGAGTTCCACATGGATAAGAAGTCACTGTGGGGTAAATTACAATCAACAAAATGTTTGAATGAAAGAAGATGAAAGATCAATTGTGCAGCATCAAGGCAATTTGGAGAATCGTTAAATCTCCAAATTAAGATTAAGAAATTTTTGGAAATACTGGAAAAATAATGTTTGGAATTCTAATGTACATAGCAAAAAATTGTGAATATAATGTATTGTAACTCTACACAATATATTGTCATTCTGTACTTTTTGTTTTGTTTATCATCAGTGTTGAATGAGAGAATTGTTTTAGTGCAGAAGGAAGCCATTTGGCCCATCATATCTGTACCTGCCCATTAAATGAGCATCATTATCTAGTGCCAATCTCTTGCTTTTCCCCAAATGCTTGTACAGCATTTTTATGCAAATAATCATAAAATGCCTCCTGGAAAGCTTCAATGCCACATACATATTTATAATAAGATACACATATTTTAAATTTAAAAGAAAAGAAGGAATCTATTTGATCTAGTGGGGTCTGGCATTGATGGCTGAACCCAAATGGTCTGAGGGAACAAGCAATAATTATATATTAATTAAAGGGATAAATGGGTAGGAACATGATTGTGTGTATATGTAAAACAAGTAATCAGTGTTTTGGTGCTTTGTGATGTGTGTGTTGAAATAAAACTATCCCGAAAAGAGTATGCCTGGAGTCTGTCTAATCAGCCTTTACCCTCTGCTCTCTATCACTCCACGACATTTTAATGATAACGTTTGCAATTGTGCTGAACTGAACATGATGGTGTAAATAAAATAACCTCCTACATCATGTTAGTCATGTAGTTCAAAACATTTTTGGCTTGAATCATATTCTTTGTTCTTTTTTCCAAAACAAATAAACCGATGATCAAAATAACAACAGCATTTTGAGTCAGGGAATTAACACTTGCCCCTGATTGTTACTTTTCAGGTAAAAACTCACAGACAATGAACATATTTCGTCCCCATTAACCTCCAATGTTCAGCAGCATTTTCTGATTCACTAGTTGGAAATGTGGTTAAAGCATGGAGGAGAATTGTGTTTCCTTTTTGACATAAAAATCAAAAATTTAGTCATCAAAAATTGCTGGAGAAACTCAGCAGGTCCGGCAGCATCTGTTAAGAAATACTGTTTCAGGACCAGTGACCTTCTGGGATATGACACTATCATGGAGCAATCAGTAGGACACACTGGCTAAAAGCAAGTTGGAGACTTGAAGCTGTCAACTCCCAAGCTTATTGCTCACATAATAGATATTATGATGTTCATATGGGGGCTCCAGAAACACAAGGCTATATTTTCTCAGCACTCTCAGTTACAGAGGTACAAAGGTACAAATCCAAGTTATAAATGAAGTGTGTATGCTGCTGACTGTAACTCTCAGTCCCTGGGTTTCAGCCAGTGACTGAGCCAGAACTGAAAAGGAAGGTCACTAGCATTTGTCCATGACTCACATGTTGCTAAACATGATTCCCACATTGGAAACATAGACACCTCTGCAAAGGCGAGTGACAAAAAAAAAACTTTCTGAAATAGACTTTAGCAGTTCTGACCATAAATCAAAAACTAATTGGTTTAGACACATGCAGGTCCTGCATTCTTAATCTTCACAGATATAAGCAGATACAGGTGTAATGTGACCTTTATAAGACTTTGCTGACACAGTCATCATGAAATCTGAATTGAAGTTCCTCAGTGTCATGTTTGTATTCCCATTTCCTTTCTCACACTGGACTTCGGTACTCAAGTAAACTGTTTGCTGTTTCTGAGAAACAGATGCTGTAGCTACCAGCTTCCCCACATCTCTTTATTGTGAAGCTAAAATCCCTACCACTTTCAATGTACATATATATACGCAACAATTATCAGTTGCCTTCAGTGACATGTTCCAGTGGATCCTCTCTTAATAACTTTGTCCCAGTTACTGTTCAGTCATGCACCCTGCTTAAAGATCCCAAAAGTTCACAAAGATATGTGAACCATCCAAACTGCAAAGTATCTGTGTGAGCATGTAAGCCACTGGAGGACACAGGAAACAATATTTATCACTCCATTGCTCAAAATCATGAAGCATTTTGGTTGGATAAATTGTCTCGAACAGTGGAAGAATTGTTAACAAGAGGGCACAGATTTAAATCATTTGTAAAAGAATGAAAGATAACATAATGAAGAAGCTTCTCAAACATCTGTTGTTATGATTAGGAATGAGTTCCATCACAACAAATAGAATATAAACATTGAAAGACGAACTGGATAGATATTGAAGTGGGAATATCTGCAGGGCTGTTAATAAAGACAGACTGGGACTGACTGGCTAGCTCATTTAGATATCCAGCACAAGCATGATGAGTGGAATGGCCAGTTCCCGTGCTCTCAGATCCTCATTTCTGAAGAAGGGTCTAGACCCGAAACGTCAGCTTTCCTGCTCCTCTGATGCTGCTTGGCCAGCTGTGTTCATCCAGCTATACACCTTGTTCTCTCAGATCCTATTACTTGATGTCAGGAAGTGCCATAGAAACCTAGTGTCTTATCGTAATCCAAGTATTTCTTGGGAATTGAATTTTGAAACTCACTTTGATAGAAAATATAAAAATTCTCCATTAATCGAAGTGAGGAGGATACAGCAACAACAGAAAGCTAACATTTTCTTGCCTATTTTAATATCGATCAGTTCAAAAAGTTGTTGACATTCAACGTGATTGAAACAGTTGTTAATTGCACTTGGGAAAATAAGTTACACAGGGAACCATTGATTTATCTGGTTTAAATGGTAACCATTTTCCAAGCTACCATCATTTCTGAGGAAGAGTCACTCAAGCCAAAACATTAACTCTGATTTCTCTCCATAGATGCTGCCAGACTTGCTGAGCTTTTCCAGCAACTTCTGTTATTGTTCCTGATTTACAGCATCAGTAGTTCTTTCAGTTTGGTTTTGTAAAACAGTGAGTAATTTAGTTTTAGTGCTTCTGATTTGACATTGTTCCCGCTTTAATGTTTGTGCTTCTGTCACAAAAATTTACAGCAGCAGAATGAGATTTAACTGATCATCTTGTACTGGTTAATTCTGACACACCAGATAATATTTTATAATGATTGGAGTCTCTATCAATAACTGAATATTTTCTAAAATAATAGAAACTTCTCATACAGGATGAGGCCATTCAGTCCAACTAGCTCTCTACCTAAGGGAGCGTCATAGGTAAGGCATATCATACTCAGCGATGTTCCCAGACCTGCTTTCCTTGTCTGCATGGGCAAGTTCCCTTAATGACCTTATCTATTTCCATCAACTCACTTCTTACTCTCTATTATAGCCCAGTCTGCCCATCTTTTCCATGTAAGATAACCTACCTATTCCAGGTATCAGCCAAATAAACCTTCTCTGAACTGCTTCCAATATATTTATCTCCTTTGTTAAATAAGGGGATCATTACTGTTCACTATCTTAAAGCTCTTGATCAGGTACCCCTCAGCCTTCTCTTTGAGAGAGAAAAGCCCCCCAGCCTGTTCACTCCAACTGATTGTCACAATCTCTTTAATGGTATCAACAGGAATCATTGTTTCCACCTTATTCAGAGCTGTTATATTTCTGATAGTATGGAGACCAGAAAGGTACACAATACTCCAACTGGTCTGAGTGTGCCAGATACTGAACACATTCTGCTCAGTTTCACATGAAGCACATTGTTGTGATTTCTGTCCATTGAACACAGCATTCTGTTTTCCCCACAAACCCCTTCCAACAAACTCAGCTCTCTTACAAATCCAAATCCCATCAAATTAAGGGCTATCAAAACGGACTACATTCACAATTTTTTTTTTCATGGTAGGATTGTTTGACTGCTCCGATTATTAAGTGAGTGAGAGGTAGCGAAATTACCCTTCATTCGCAAGCGGCTGACGATTTAAATGAAACTAAATGAGTTTTACCATAGCAGCGCACAGGCAGCACTGCCTGCACTTCATTGTAGATTGCAAAATACACCTGCGTTTATATAGCACCTTCCAGCGAAATGCTTGCTGAATTACTGTGATGCAGGAAATGCGGCAAAGCCATTTTCCACGCCAACCTCCCACAAACAGTGTTGGTTCTGACCCAGTATCCTGAACTAAAACCCGAGTCTTTAGTGCGATGCAATTTTCAACATCTAGCTGAAGGCAGGGGTCTGGGGAAAGCTAGTGTCGGAGGCTTATGCAGCAGTCCCACAGTACCTGGTGGAGGGGCTGAATGGTCAGTCTCTTGCCCTCCTTACCTTCAGTTTCTGGACGGTCCTGTTCTCCTCAGGTTGCCGGTTCCATACGGTGGTGCCTCCCTTGTTGTATTGGACCAGCCAGCCGTCCTGGCGCTCGCACTGCTCCCGAAACGAGCTAAAATGGGCATCATCGGGGACCTGGACGATCTCACCACTCGACATGATCCTTCCAGATCCCAAACAGCCAGCCGGGGCCGGCTACACAACCAGGGATCCACTCAGTGCCCGCACTCGATCCCGACAGATCTTCACTGCGATTTGCTGACTTTGCTGTCGGCTCCGTCTCTGCATCAGTTTGCTATCAGTTTGAGAGTTGTCCTGTTGCTGGGGACCAGCGGCTCGGGCTCCCAGGGAACCGGCTCCACTGCGGCTCCCTACCCCCCCAAACCCAGCCCACCACCACCCCCCAACCTTCCCCTTCCCTTCCCCCCGGGGACTGCAGGGGCACAGGATCCGGGAAGGGCACGGGGCAGGGGCTGGCATCAGGCAGGGACCTATCAGCGGAGCGCCCTGCTCCCTGGCAACATGATGCCCCAGAGAGAGAGAGACAGAGCAGCCTCACCCCCACCCCCACCGTCACCCCCACCCCCAACAC
>NW_025977223.1:4254-7064 GCF_021869965.1 Rhincodon typus | reverse complement strand
TGTGTGTGTGTGTGTATGTGTGTGAGAGAGACACAGGTGGTCTCAGTGTGAGTCAGCAGGTTGTGGTGGAAGGTTCTGGAATTACCTGTCCTTGTAACGGGTCATCGCTAACTTCCTGCTCAGATGAAAAGCTGTCATCTTCGTCCTCTGAGAAATTGTCGATGTCAGGCGATCGATCTGTGACGAACCACAACAGCGTCTCAGTGTCAGACTGTCTCATACAAACCCCCCCCGACTCTGAGCAGGAGATATACCCCCATGATATACCCCCTCAGCTTCAGGTATACCCCTCTGTGAGCTGCAGATAACAAACTCCTGACAATATTCTGAACAATACAGTGTTCACCAGCAACACCCCCATCCAGAAATCCATTTCCAATAAACCACGCCCTGATGCTGCACTGGATCTCTGCAGATTTACCGATCTCTCTTTGATTGGTTACCAGATCCAGCAGCACAGAGGGAGAGGAGGACAATGTTTTATTTGAGGCGCCGTGTCCCAGATCACAGCAACTTGCAGCCTCAAATCAAACATTCTCCTCATCTCTCCCCTCCATCCTTCGGGTTCTGTTCCCGATTCCCTTCAGACTGTGTCCCTCTGGTGACCGGCTCTCCTCCCTCATTGACTTGATCCAACAGCCCCTTCCTGATCCCGAACGCCTCGATTTAATCTCTCCTTGAACCTGCCCTGCTCAGCGGGGAATGATCCCAGTCTCTCTCTCTCCACATTCACTGAGGACCCTCACTCCTGGGCCCATTCCTGTAAATCTCCTTCCACACCCTCTCTGAGGGTCTCTAACTCCTTCCCAAGGTATGGAGCCCAGAATCGGAAAACCAAAAGAACTGTGGATGCTGTACATCAGGAACAGAAACAGAAGTTGCTGGAAAAGCTCAGCAGGTCTGGCTGCATCTGTGGAGAGAAATCAGAGTTAACGTTTCGGGTCCGGTGACCCTTCCACAGAACTGATAGTAGCTAAGAAATGTCAGTTTGTATGCAGAAGGTAGGGTGGGGGGAGAGCGTAAGGAGTAAACGATAGGTGGAGGTAGAGCCCAAAGAGAGAGAAAAACAGTTCGACAAACGAGTTGAGAACAATCTAGCTAGAACGATGAATAACTGTTATTGGAGACTGTTCGTGGTTAACAGTAGGTAGTGTGTAATGGCAGACCATGTGGTAATAAGGCCTGGTGTGTGGGATAGTGAGACAGAGATACACCTACCCATTCACCTCCTCCCTCCTCAGTATCCGGGGCCCAAACACACCTTCCCTGTGAAGCAGCACTCTTCCTGCATTTCCCACAATCTTATCTCCTGCATTCGCTGCTCACAATGTGGCCTCCTCTACACTGGGGGAAATGAAGCGTAGATTTGGCGACCGCTTCACAGAACATCTACGTTCTGCTCACAAAAAAGGCCCTGAACTACCCGTTGCCTGCCACTTCAATGCACCACCCTGTTCCCTGGCCAACATCTCTGTCTCTGGCTTGCTGCAGTGTTCCAGTGAAGCTCAACGCAAGCTGGAGGAACAACACCTCATTTTCCACTTGGGGACCCTACAGGCCTCCAGACTCAATATTGAGTTCAATAATTTTAGGGTCTAAACTCTCCCATGTCCCAGCCCCCTACCCCACACACCAGGCCTTGTTACCACATAGCCTGCCACTACACACCCCCTGTTGTTAGTCACTTACAGTCCCCATTAACACCTATTCACCCTCCCAACCTGATCGTTAGCAACTTCTTTGTCTGTCCAACTGTCTTTCTCGCTCTTCGAGCTCTACCTCCATCCATCGCTTACTCCTTCCCCCTCCCCCCCCCCCCCCCTCTCCCCATCTAAACCGACGTTTTCCCAGCTACCATCAGTTCTGAGGAAAGGTCACTGGACCCGAAACGTTAACTCTGAATTTTTTCTTCTCGGACGCTGCCAGACCTGCTGAGCTTTTCCAGCAACTTCTGTTTTTGTGAGGATTGTGCCTGTATGTTTAACCATCTCCCTGACCTGTTGAGTCAATGACTTGTGTTCACACAGTCTGTGGTGTCTCTAAACGTGCATGCACCTTTTCAAACGGCACCCTCTCTCGTTCCTGCTTTGGGTGGGTTAACCCGCAGCATCCTGCATTCCTCCCCCAACCCTGCTGCAGTTCAATAGGACTTCTCCCAGATCGCTGACAGATCTCTCACTTTTCCGGAGGGGTTGGTGTCGTGGTCACACCACTGATCTTGATCCTGCCGTGATCTAGAAACCCAGACCCACAATCTGTGCCCAGGGTGTTCAAACCCAAGCCAAAGGGCAGCTGGCGAAATTCAGATTCAGCACAAAATCTACTCCCACTGCTGTCGATTCTCATAAAAAATACCCATCAGGGTGAGAAAAACCCCTTTAGGGAGGGGGCAATCTGCCATCCTTACCCAGTCTGGCCTAAATGTAACTCCAGACCCACAGCCTTGTGGTCAGCTCCTAACCAATCCCTGACACGGCCTGAGCAAGTCTCTCGGACCAGGGGGCAATTAGTGATGGGTAAGAAATGTCTTGCCTCACCAGTGACGCCCACATCCCCATGAGAGAGGAATAACAGAGACGGGAATCTCCCAGCAGACCTCCTGGAGTTTAAACTTTCAACACATGAGCCTCCAGGGAACTATCTTCCCAAAAGCAAGCAACTGCCATATTCCTGATCCAGCAGGAAACAGGCCCAAAGGCTCACTGGGCCATCCCAGACCAGGAGAGGTCAATCTGGCCCATCCCAGACCACGAGAGGCCACTCCGGGCCATCCCAGACCAGGAGAGGTCACTCCGGGCCATCCCAGACCA
>NW_025977223.1:3739-4244 GCF_021869965.1 Rhincodon typus | reverse complement strand
CGGGCCATCCCAGACCAGGAGAGGTCACTCCGGGCCATCCCAGACCACGAGAGGTCACTCCGGGCCTATTCTGTGCTTAGTATCTCACTTGGGGCAGCAGACCAGGCCTGTTGCCTCTGGGGGCAGCCTCCCACTCAGCAGATCAACATGAGCGCCAGCTGGGGTACCCAGTGTCCCTGGGGTACCCGGTGCCACAGGGAGGGGCACAGGGGGTAGGGGTGAGGAGCTAAATACTGACCTGACATCTTCAACTTGGGTCCCTCGTGGTCAATGGGTTGGCTGGAGAGTGAGTAAATCCTCACCTCAGCCACCAGTACGGAGGCCTCCTTGACGTTACTATGGAGACCGAGTACCTGTCCTCCCTCGCTGGGATGCTGCATGACCTACAGAGAGAGAGAGAGAGAAAGCGAGAGAGCATAAAGCAACTGCTTACATTTCAAGTAAGTGAGGAGGGAGAGGGGGAGTGTGTAAGTGAGGAGGGAGAGGGGGAGTGTGTAAGTGAGGA
>NW_025977223.1:3480-3729 GCF_021869965.1 Rhincodon typus | reverse complement strand
GGGGAGTGTGTAAGTGAGGAGGGAGAGGGGGAGTGTGTAAGTGAGGAGGGCGAAGGGGAGTGTGTAAGTGAGGAGGGCGAAGGGGAGTGTGTAAGTGAGGAGGGAGAGGGGGAGTGTGTAAGTGAGGAGGGAGAGGGGGAGTGTGTAAGTGAGGAGGGCGAAGGGGAGTGTGTAAGTGAGGAGGGAGGGAGTGTGTAAGTGAGGAGGGAGAGGGGGAGTGTGTAAGCAAGGAGGGAGAAGGGGAGTGTG
>NW_025977223.1:1320-3380 GCF_021869965.1 Rhincodon typus | reverse complement strand
GAGGGAGAGTGGGAGTGCGTAAGTGAGGAGGGAGTGAGTGCGTAAGTGAGGAGGGAATGAGTGTGTAAGTGAGGAGGGAAAGGGGGGTGGCGATGTTCTCACCTCTGCCATGTTGAGGAGGCCAATGGCTAGGGTCTTGTAGCCCAGGATGGTCCTGTTCTTGTAACGCTTCCTCCGCTGTAAGACTATCTGGAGCTGGTTGGCATCTCTCTTCAGGAAGTGGGGGTACTACAGGGGGGGGGGGGGGGGGGGGGGGGGTGGGGGGTGTTGTGGAGAGACAAAGAGAGGTTACAGAGCGAGTGTGCGGCATCATCCATACTCCCTCAGCCCCCTCACCCTCGTCACTTCCTCAACCTTCAGGCCCCTCACACTCTCAAACCTCTCAGCCCCTCCTCCCCTCACTCCCCCCTCAGACCCTTGACCCCCACTATTCCATCTTAACCCCTCCCACCCCCTCCCCTGCCCTGCTGCTGCTGGGGAGAAGGGGCATATTAGGGCATCCATGGCAGGAGGAGGGTCCAGGGGAATGGTCCATTCATGGGGCTGGGAGACAGAGGAAGGGTTTTATCAAGCGGGGGTTTATGGTTTGGGGTCGGGGGGGTGGGGGGGGGGGGGTTCTGGGCGGGGTTCAGTACCTGCAGGGAGAAGGTGAGCTGCAGCTCCGTCTCTATGAGGCCCCCAGTTGGGAGAGGAATCTCATTCGATCGAAGAACCCGCTTCGAGCCCTGGAGATAGAGAGAGAGAGTGTGAGAGAGAGGGAGAGGGAGAGAGATGGAGAGAGAGAGATAGAGTGTGCAGGGGAGGGAGAGAGGACAGGAGAGAGGGTTTGGGAGAGAGGGAGAAGGAGTGTTCAGGGGACAGAGACAGAGTGTGTGTGAGAGAGTGAGGGAAAGAGAAATAGAGAGTGAGAGGGAGAAAGTGAGGGGGAGAGGGACAGAGAAAGAGAGAGACAGAGAGACAGACCCTTCAATCCAACTCATCAATGACGACCAGATATCCTACATTAATCTAATCCCATTTGCCAGCATTTGGCCCGTATCCCTCTAAACCCTTCCTATTCATGTACCCATCCAGATGCCTTTTAAATGTTGTAATTGTACCAGCCTCCATCACTTCCTCTGGCAGCTCATTCCATACACGCACCACCCTCTGTGTGAAAAAGTTGCCCCTCAGGTCCCTTTTAAATCTTTCCCCTCTCACCTTAAACCTATGCCCCTCTAGTTTTGGACTCCCCCACCCGGGGGAAAACATCTCGTCTATTCACCCTATCCATGCCCCTCATAATTTTATAAACCTCTATAAGGTTACCCCTCAGGCTCCGACGCTCCAGGGAAAATAGTGCCAGCCTATTTAGCCTCTCCCTGTAGCTCCAACCTCCAACCCTGGCAACATCCTTGTAAATATTTTCTGTACACTTTCAAGTTTGACAACATCCTTCCCATAGCAGGGAGACCAGCACTGCACACAGTATTCCAAAAGTGGGCCTAACCAATGTCCTGTACAACTGCAACATGACCTTCCCAACTCCTATACTCAATACACTGACCAATAAAGACAAGTGTACCAAACACCTTCTTCACCGTCCTGTCTACCTGCAACTCCACTTTCAAGGTACTATGAACCTGCTCCCCAAGGTCTCTTTGTTCAGCAACACTCCCCAGGACCTTACCATTAAGTGTATAAGTCCTGCCCTGATTTGCCTTTCCAAAATGCAGCACCTCACATTTATCCAACTTAAATTCCATCTGCCTCTCCTCAGCCCCTTGGCCCATCTGATCAAGGTCCTGTTGTACCCTGAGGTGACCATTCCTGTCCACTATACCATCAATTTTGGTGTCACCTGCAAACTTACTAACCATTCCTCCTATATTCACATCCACATCATTGATATAAATAACAAAACGCAGTGGAGCCAGCACCGATCCTTGCGGGAGACAAAGAGGGAGAGGGGTGGGGAGAGGAAGAGAAAAAGGCAGAGAGAGAGAGAGAGAGAGAGAGACAGAGGGGGGAGGAAAGAGACAGAGAGACGGGGGGAGGAAAGAGACAGAGAGACGGGGGGG
>NW_025977222.1:0-7064 GCF_021869965.1 Rhincodon typus | reverse complement strand
GGGGACCACAGAAATGGCGAAGGAACTGAATAGGTGCTTTGCATCAATTTTTTCAGTGGGAGATACAGGCAACATATTAGAACTTCAAGAGAATCAGGGAAAGAGGTGAATGTAGTGGCTATCATGGAGAAGAAGATGACAAGGAAGATGAAAGGTCTGAAGGTGGACCAGATGGACTACACCCTAGCGTTCTGAAGGAGATAGCTGAGGAAATTGTAGAGGCATTGGTGATGATCTTTTCAGGATCATTGGAGTCAGAGAGGTTTGAACAGGACTGGAAAATAGCGAATGTAACAACTCTGTTTAACAAGAGGGGGAGGCAGAAGACCCAAAACTACAGATAGGGTAGCCGGACCTCGGTTGTTAGTAAGATTTTATACTCCATTATTAAGGATGAAATTGTGGAATCCTCAAGTGCAGGGTAAAATAGGGCTGAGTCAGCACAGCTTTGTCAAGTGGAGGTCACGAGTAACAAATCTGTTTTGAATTCTTTGAGGAGGCAACAAGCATGTTAGACGAAGGAGGGCCCGTGGATGTGATCTGTTTGGATTTCCAGAGGGTTTCTGACAAGGTACGCACAGGAGGCTGCTAAATAAGACAAGAGCTGATGGTGTTAGGGGCAATGTACTGACATGGATAGAGGATTGGCTGACTGGTAGAAGGCAGAGTGAGGATAAAGGGGTCATTTTCAGGACAGCAGCTAGTGACTTGTGGAGTTCTGCAGGGATTGGTCTTGGGACCACAACTATTCACTTAATATATTAATGATCTGGATTTAGGAACTGAGGGCATTGTTACTAAGTTTGCAGATGGCACAATGATAGGTGGAAGGACAGGTCATGCTGAGGATGGGGCGAGGCTAGGAGAGGGGAAAAGAACTGTTTGCTGGAAGACAATGTGGGAAAGTGTGAGGTTATGGACTTTAGTAGGAAGAATAGAAGTATAGCCTATTTTCTAAATGGGGGATGGCTTCAGAAATCTGAAGCATAAAGGGACTTGGGAGTCCAAGTTTAGAATTCTCTTAAGGTTAACATGTAGGTTCAGTTGGCAGTTAGGAAGACAAATGCAATGTTGGCATTAATTTCAAGAGGGCCAAAAAAGAAGAGAAGGGTTGCGCTGCTGAGGCCATATAAGGCTCTGCTTAAGTCTCATTTAGAATATTGTGAACACTTTTGGGCACTGTATCTAAGGAGTGATGTGCTGGTGTTGGAGGCGGTCAAGAGGAGGTTTACAAAAATGATCCCTGGGCTGAAGGGCTTGTCATAATAGAAGCAGTTGAGGACTCTGGGTCTGTACTTGTTGGAGTTTAGAAGGATGAGGTGGGATCTGATCGAAACTTACAGAATACTGAGAGGCCTGGAAAGAGTGGACATAGGGAAGATGTTTTCACTGATAGGAGAGATAAAGACCTGAGGACATAGCATCAAACGACCCTTTAGAACTGAGATGACGAGGAGTTTCTTCAGCCAGAGGGTGGTGAATCTATGGAACTCATTGCCAGAAAGGGCTGTCATGGTGAAGTCTTTGAATGTAATTAAGACAGAGATAGGTTCTTAATCATTACAGGGAGAAGGCAGGAGAATGGGGTTGAGAAATACATCAGCCATGATCAAATGGTGAAGCAGACTTGACAGGCTGAATGTTCATATGGATGTCGTATACTTAGATTTTCAGGAGACTTTTCATAATGTCCCTACAGGAGACTGGTTAGAAGGATTAAAGCACATGACAAGAAGGGAATGTACTGGTATAGGTTGGCTAACAGACAGATTGTGAGTGTAAGTGGGGCTTTCTGGAATTGGCAAGCTGTAACTAGTGGGATATGGGAAAGATCAGTACTTGGTCCCCAGCCATTCACAATATATGCCAATGATTTGGAGGAAGGGACCAAATGCAATATTTTCAAATTTTTAGATGATACAAAGCTAAGTGGGAATGTGTGTTGTGAGGAATATATAAAGCAGATTCAAGAGGATTTGGACAGGCTTAGTGAGTGAGCAAGAACATCGCAGATGGAATATAATGTGGAAAAATGAGAGGATATTTACTTTGGCAGGAGGAACAGATGTGCAGAAAATTTCTTAAATAGTAAGAGGTTGGAAAGTGTAGATGTGGGTGTCCTTGGTAAGTCACAGAAGGCTAATATTCAGGACCAGCAAGCTATTAGGAAAGTTAATGGAATGTTAGTCTTTATTGCAAGAGGATTTGAATACAGGAGTAGTGACATCTTGCTTCAATTGTATAGGAGCTCGGTTAGACCGCACCTGGAGGACCGTGTGCAGTTTTGGTTTCCTTCTCTCAAGGAAAGATATTATTCCCATGGAGAGAGAACAACAAGGTTCCCCTGGCTTGTTCCTGACTATCCTGTGAAGAGAAATTTGGAAAACTGGACTTGTGTTCTCCACGGTATTGAAGAATGAGAGGGCATCTCATTACAACCTACAAAATCATTAAAGGGGTAGACAGGGTAAATGCAGGTAAGATGTTTCCTATGGTTAGCAAATCAAAAACTTGGGGCACAATTTAAAACTAAGAGGGATACCACATAGGTCTGAACTGAGAAGAAATAATTTTACTGAGAATGTTGTGAACCCTTTGAAATCTGTATCAAAGAGGGCTGTGGAAGCTCGGTATGTGAGTATGTTTCTGGTAGAAACTGATAGATTTTTGATTATAGTGGTGTTCACAGTTATGGGGATGGGGTGGATAAAAGATATTCAAATGTTGATCATATTCAACAGTAGGACGGTCTCAATGGGCTGAAGGACTTCCTCCTGTTCCTATGTTCCTGTAGCAATTTCTCAAAAGAGCATGTTTAAGTTATTTATACAATTAAGGCATTGGCTCTGACTCCAAATAGGAAACATCTCTTCTGAGCACATTGCAAGGAAAGACAGTGAGTGTCATGTCAAATGAGGCAATGTAAGGTTGTTTAAAACTTTTGAAGATGGTATGGTTCACTGACTTCACCAAGGCTAGTCTTCTGAGACAGCTATCGAGATACTGAGCTCAAAAGTTTAACCAAGCCATTAAGACCTGGAGAAAGCCCTTTTAACTCAAAGCTGGAATGAAGACTTTACACCATGACGAGGGCCCATCCACAACAGATCTCTGACCAAGGTTTTCAGCCACCAATATTAACAGTAATATTGAAGTTCAAACAGGAACTTATGTTGATGGTCAGCTGTCGTCCACACAAAATTTCCAACCCAGGACTGGCAATATCGTTTCTTCTCCACAGAAGGTTCCACACAAAAGTAGAGAAGTAGTTTGAAATTCTTTGGGTGATAATGATTTCAGGGTTGATTAATTAACAGTCAAAGCTATCTGATAAATTCAAACTCAGTTGACCTGGGGAACAGCTGAATAATTTTATTGAACCATTTTCTTGATTTCAAGCCGTTTTCTCTTATCATGGTCACATTCCCCATTTCATCCCTCAACCTGGGGAAGGGTAATTGTACCCAACTCAGTTAAAGAACTCTTCACAACCATGGGCTAACTGAGCAAAAAGAACACTCATGTAGATTTATTTATCTATTGTTCTTTGCTATGAGTTTAAAATAAAGCCTTGAATTCCTCTGATGTTAGTCTAACTCCTTCTTACTTAAGCTGGCCAGTATTATTTTAAGTAGTTCTGACCATTGCTGGAACTGCAAGACTAACATATGAAGAGAGAATGAATTAGTTAGGACTATATTCACTGGAATTTAGAGAAATGAGGTGGGGTGGGGGTATAATCTCATAGAAACTTATAAAATTCTAACAGGACTAGATAGGGTAAACAAAGAAGGATGTTTCCAATGACCAGGGAGTTGAGAACCAGGAGCATAATTTAATGGCATGAGGTAGATCACTGAGGACTGAGATGAGGAGAAATTTCTTCAAAGAGTAGTCAGCCTGTGGAATTCTCTGCCACACAAAGCAGTTGAGGCCAAAAATGCTGAATGATTTCAATAACCAGTTAGATAGTGTCCTTAGAGCTAAAGGGATTGAAGGGTATGGGGTAAAAGCAGGAACAGAGCACTGAGTTGCATGATCAGCCATGATCACATTGAATGGTGGAGCAGGCTTGAAGGGCCAAATAGCCTACTCATTCTCCAATTTTCTATGTTTCTATGACAAAAATATTCACCTTTTAGGAGAATCGGTTTCACAAGGGATAAAAAGAATAATTGAATGTGGCAAGTCTAGATGAAGCAATGCTGGATATGAACAGTAAGTCAATCAGTGCAAAAAAGATCACCCTTTTATAAGAAGTTAAGCTATGGTGGTGTAGTGATTATGTAACAATGCAGTGGCTCCACTAATACTCTAGAGAAAATTATTGCAATCCCAGCTCAGCAGTTTGGGAATTTAAATTCAGTGCAAAGAACACGACGTTGTCAAATTGTCAGAAATGCTCTTTCTTTGGTGTCCTTTAGGGAAGAAAACCTGTTGTTCTTTTCTGAGCTACCCTACATGTGACTCCAGCCCCAAGCTAATAATTTCCCAGTCATGGGGCCCAGCAAGTGCATTGGACTGTTTTGATCAAAGAATAAGAAGGGTCAGGCAATAAATGTTGGCCTTGTCAGTGAGGCCCATGAGAATGAATCAAATTAGCTCCTCATTAGATGGCTTGTTTTAAGACTTCCATTTATTTTGTCACCTGCAAGGGTGCAACAACTTTTGAAAAGGCCAAGACTTTGAGATTCACATTCACATTCACAAAATGTTCATTGTGAATCTGAATTGTGCATCTTTGTGCATCTTTGGCTGATGGACCGGTACAGCCCAGACTGGTACAACTTGAGAAATCAGGCCTATTCAAAAATTTTAAATTACTGATGCAACCAAAGGTTGGAAAGGGGAAAAAAAAAATTGTTGGCTAATTTCAAATAAGACACACAACTTGAAATGCGAGTATTTAAAATGAGATGTAACCTGATTGTGATGACCAATGTCAAGTTATAGGTTTGCCCGATTTAAAGAATACTGAACACAGCCTCAACTCCAAGTAAAAGTGAATATTAATGAAACTGGTCTCTTGCTGAACTCATACCATCTCAATTTATTAGCGTGAACCTCTCTCTGCAGCAGTCCCATCAGTGAGGAATATTCCTAGCCATTCCACAAAATATTTTAAACCCATTACGAAAAATACAAAAACTGCAGAAGGTGACTATGTTCTAACAAGAAGATTCTGATGTTTCTGAATTCTGAAATTGAATGATCTTAACACATGGATTAGAGGGACTTAGAATTCCATAGAGGACACATCACCTTTGGAGTCCAAACTCATAGAACCAGGACATTCAGTGACAATGTGCATTTGCTGGTAAAAGCTAATGAGCTAGATATGACCTGTAAATCTGAAGAACTGTCTCTACTTTGGAAACCCAAAATTGCTCGAAGGAATTTAAGTAATAAATTTGGAAGGTATTCTTCACCAGTTCCTTGGTGCTATTTTGCTCGCAGATTGCACCAGAGCATCAGAGAACAGGAGTGAAGGGTCTGCAGGTGGTGTCTCTATGTGCAACATCAAGTCAACCTCTGTTCAGCTGGAAAAAAAAGCACAATGTAATGCAGGAATTGCTAGCATCTTTTCAAGTGCCTGAAAAGCATTAATCCATTTCTTAACTTGTTTTCTAAGCTTTTATTGTTGCAATCAAATACCATTGTCTTTTTCAAAGCTGTTTTAGCTGGTCTGTGCAGGCTGCATGTTCCACCTATGGTTTATGTTTTCTTCTGTCTGATCTCCATGTAAGTGTTATAGACTGTCTAGAGTTAATTTGACAAACATGCTAATGTAGAGATAGTTAGTTAGTTAGTTTAAAAGAGTTTTTGCATGGGCTCTTTCTTTTTACATTTTTATCTGAAGAGCCTGTGGTCATGAATGTTTCAAATTACAAGCAATGAAGCAGGCCTTGTCTACTTTCAGCTGTCATTGATATTCCTAAACTAGCTGCTGTCTCAACAGCAACACTGGATTTTGTAAACTTCAATTGCTGACTTGCAGGCTTAGCATTCTATCCATCACGGGGTATTTACATTAAAATGGTGTGGAGTTTCATTTGCAGTGTTTGTACTTTTTTGTGAGGTCCTTCACCTACAAAATAATAAAATGACTGTCTCCTCCACTTTGAAGTTCTGGAATTATTTTGTCTCTTATCCTGTATTCCCAAGTCATTGCAATAATCCATTGTGCCAGTTTTGGGATTTCGTTAAAATTTGATTTAAAGCAGTGGACTAAGTCACTGAGGTTGACAATAATCAGTTCACCTATAATTGGATAGAAAACCATTGGAAATCGGAAACCTTTGATTTTATGGAAAATTTGAGTCAGCGTGTATTAAAGTCTCAGTGTATAGTTTTACTGGAATAACTGGGGTAAAGGTATTATCAATGCTGCTCAGCCAGCAACACCATGCCCCATGAAGAATAGAAAAAATATCATTATGCAGTAGACACCAATGTATGTCAGATTTTGTATGAATCTTGTAATAATACAGAATCAGTCACAAAACAAATCTTTAGAAATGCTGATCATTTCCCAGGACAGCAACACTAAAGAACTAAACTGCAAATATATGGTATGAGCTGTTCAGAAGATCTTGTGGCACAGCTGGTAGTGTCCCTACCTCTAATCCAGAAGTTCCAAGTTCAAGTCTCATTCCAGGAGTTCCTGAGCAAGGAAGGTACTCTCATAACACAGCCAAATAGATTCAGTTTGAACTTGTAAATTGATCCAAAATTTGCCACTGATAGGCTGCAAGAGTATGAAAGATTCCTGGTCAGCAATCTAATGGAAAGACAGTCTCTATCATCACTATCCATAGCTCTGCATTAAAACATGTATGGAGGGGCAGCATAGTGGTTAGCGCTGCTGCGTCATGGTGCCAGGGACCTGAGTTCAATTCCATACTTGGGCAATTGTATGGAGTTTGCATATTCTCCCTGTGTCAGCGTGAGTTTCCTTTGGATGCTCCAGTTGTGTCCCACACATGCATTCTCTCTCTCCCTCTGATGTGAGGGAGAGAGGTGATGGCCTAATGGTATTATCACTGGACTGTTAATCCAGAGAC
>NW_025977221.1:5599-7065 GCF_021869965.1 Rhincodon typus | reverse complement strand
CTGCACGCAGACATCAGCTGAAGGTGAAATCGAAACTGGGTCCCATTTGCTAAAAGGTCCCAACAAATTCTTGTATTCTCCTCGGCCGGGAAATGAAACCCAGTCCCCCGCGGGGGAGGCGGGGAAACTGACCACTACACTACCTAGGATCTTAAGCCCAATTTCCCCTTAAGCCCTTTACGTGTGTACCAATCAAATACAAACGCTTAAGTATCCGAATTCTATTTCTATCGCTGAGTCCACAGCCGGCAATGCATTAGCATCACAAATTCACAGCTGAATGATTCGTAAAGTTATCAGGATATCTCCCTCTCGGACACTTACAGGCAGTGGGTTCCAGATTCCAAACACCCGCTGGCTGAAAACGTTTTTCCTCACATTTACTCAAACCTTCCTCCCTCTTACTTTAAATCGATGGCCCCTGGTGCTCGATCCCTCCATCAAGGGGAGGCGTTTATTTGAGTCTACCCTATCAATATAATTCATTACTTTGTACATCTCCTCTGCTCTAAGGAAAACGATCACAGTCTGTTCAATCTCTCTTCGTAACTGAAACTCTTCAGCCCAGACAATATCCTGGTAAATCTCTTCTGCACCGTTTCTAGTGCTATCACATCTCCGCAATAATGTGAATTACAGAACTGCACACAATATTCTAGCATTCGCCGAATGAACAAATGAAATAAATGATGCAGAAAGCCACAAAAACTGTTCTTTTCCGATGAAGTCTGTTTTGCTCAATGTTGCCCTGCGTCGTTTTCCTAAGTCTGATGATCCAATAATCATTGGCCCATGTCAGTAAAAGATGCTACATGAGTTTTGATCTCGCAACCACAGTATCTAAAAGGATCGATTGGTTTAAAGTTCCTGGTGGTAAGACGGGGCACGTTCGCACAGCAACAATGACCTCAGCAGGACAGTGTGAACGATGTCAATGTGAAAACAGATGTTAGATTGCGCAGTGCCTCGGTGAACTGGAAGGAGAGACATAAAGGAGAGTTCGTGATTGTGGGAGGGAGAGAAATCTCCAAGCAGTGGGTTTGAATTCTGATTCATCAAACGCAGATATGTGAGAGAGCGGGGATTTGAGAGAAGAATGTCATCTCCTCGAAGAATATTTTCACGGAAAAGTGTTTGATGCATTTCTGCAGCACAAGTCTTAAGGAATGAAATACATTCCAACAAATACCCATTGCCGTAACTCGGATTCGAGGCAAGGTTGCTGCAGCCACAACGCAGAGCGCTGACCACTACACGATCATGGCGCCACACATTGGAGGATGCTTGTTACGCCAAAAACGACAGTGGCAGAGGATATGTTAGGAACAGCACCAGCTACACAACACAAATACTTTCCAAGCAGTGCACCGTAATGTGAGGATTCACAGTAGGCTGGAATCTTTAACTATGATGCTCCCAGAAATTCCATCAGTGAGTATGTTAAAGACTGAGATTGATAAATTTCT
>NW_025977221.1:4428-5099 GCF_021869965.1 Rhincodon typus | reverse complement strand
TGATATTTTGTAGAAATTTATCAATCTCAGTCTTTAACATACTCACTGATGGAATTTCTGGGAGCATCATAGTTAAAGATTCCAGCCTACTGTGAATCCTCACATTACGGTGCACTGCTTGGAAAGTATTCGTGTTGTGTAGCTGGTGCTGTTCCTAACATATCCTCTGCCACTGTCGTTTTTGGCGTAACAAGCATCCTCCAATGTGTGGCGCCATGATCGTGTAGTGGTTAGCGCTCTGCGTTGTGGCTGCAGCAACCTTGCCTCGAATCCGAGTTACGGCAATGGGTATTTGTTGGAATGTATTTCATTCCTTAAGACTTGTGCTGCAGAAATGCATCAAACACTTTTCCGTGAAAATGTTCTTCGAGGAGATGACATTCTTCTCTGAAATCCCCGCTCTCTCACATATCTGCGTTTGATGAATCAGAATTCAAACCCACTGCTTGGAGATTTCTCTCCCTCCCACAATCACGAACTCTCCTTTATGTCCCTCCTTCCAGTTCACCGAGGCACTGCGCAATCTAACATCTGTTTTCACATTGACATCGTTCACACTGTCCTGCTGAGGTCATTGTTGCTGTGCGAACGTGCCCCGTCTTACCACCAGGAACTTTAAACCAATCGATCCTTTTAGATACTGTGGTTGCGAGATCAAAACTCATGTAGCA
>NW_025977221.1:3028-3928 GCF_021869965.1 Rhincodon typus | reverse complement strand
GTGAGAGAGCGGGGATTTGAGAGAAGAATGCCATCTCCTCGAAGAATATTTTCACGGAAAAGTGTTTGATGCATTTCTGCAGCACAAGTCTAAACGAATGAAATACATTGCAACAAATACCCATTGCCATAACTCGGATTCGAGCCAAGGTTGCTGCAGCCACAACGCAGAGCGCTAACCACTATACGATCATGGCGCCTCACATTGGAGGTTGCTTGTTACGCCAAAAACGACAGTGGCAGAGGATAAGTTAGGAACAGCACCAGCTACACAACATGAATACTTTCCAAGCAGTGCACCGCAATGTGAGGATTCACAGTAGGCTGGAATCTTTAACTATGATGCTCCCAGAGGCTGTGGAAATTCCATCAGTGAGTATGTTAAAGACTGAGATTGATAAATTTCGAGAAAATATCAAAGACTCAGGCGATAGTGCTGGCCAGTGTTGCAATGTATTTTTCAATGGCGATGCAGTTTAAAATCGGTTACTTCACCAGTTCCCTCACACAAGGAAGTAACCACTGCTGCAGACGACGATATAATCCCAGTTCACAGGAACCAGAGAAACGCAGTGGCGCAGCCGCGAAGATACAACCGGAAATGGGGATGGCAATGAGCGCGCGGAGCTACTCTGTGGCTCCAGTGACGCAATCGGTGAGCGCGCGATCCTTCTATGACGGTATAGAGGCGCGTGACATGCCGAGCCTGTGAGCTCTAACCTCACCCGGAGCAGCTTTTAGTGACATGGAGCAGGGATTATTGGGGCATCAGCTTGTGGGAAAGATCATACAGCAATGTTGAGCAAAACGGAATTTATCAGAAGAAAAAAAGTTTCTGATTTTGGGCAGCGTTCTATCTCTGGGAAATTTTTCAATTATCAATCAAAAAGCTGCAAATATT
>NW_025977221.1:0-2528 GCF_021869965.1 Rhincodon typus | reverse complement strand
AATTGCCGACATGTTTCTCTACTCCAAAACATGATCGAAGACTTCTGATTTTGATTCACGCACTTTCAGATATGGCAGACAGTATCGGAAGTAGGCGTCTGCGAGTCTAATTTGAGATGTATTTTAAAGAGAGAGTAAATCAGGAATCCGTGGTGCACTGTGACACCAACAAATCACGCTTTTACTTGGCATCGAACCAGGACGCCTTCGCACGTAAAGCAAATGTGAAACTATTACTTTGCAGAAATTATCAGAGCACGCCAAGTGCACTCTTAATATTGATGACCATCTGTGCAGGACAAATGATTGCATATTCAAGACCAGGGAGGATAGAAATTTTACAAAACTTGGCACTGCAGTTAATTGGAATTATATTCCTTTCGCCGTAACAGCGATTTTTTGCGCCCGCTGACCTTCATACAGCATTGAAATTTGCAGCCATTCATGTTTTACTTTTCATTTTGAAATATATTGATATCGTCCAGCCTTGTTGGCATTATTGAGAAATAAAGGGAATCACGTAAAATTGCTCAGAAAATATTCACAAGGATGTTGCCAGAGTTGCGCAGATTGAACTGCAGGGCGAAGCTGAATAGGCTGGGCCAAATTTCCCTGCAGCGTCAAAGGCTGAGGAATGGACTAAGCGAAGTTTATAAAGTCATGAGGGATATGGACAGGGTGAATGGTCGAGGTCTGTTTTCACCGGGAGGCATATATTTAAGGTGAGAGAGGAAAATTCAAAAAGTAGCTGAGGGGCATTTTTCACGCAGAAGGTGGTGCGTAGATGGAATGAAGCTTTTCGAGGCTGGTGAAATTACATCATTTCAAAGGCATCTGGATGCGTGCAGGAATTGGATGGGTGCAGAGGAAATAGGGCCAAATCTTGGCAAATGGGGCGAGATGAATTTAGGATAACTGGTCGGCATGGACAAGGTGCGCCGAAGAGTGTTTCTGCGCTGTCCATCTGGACGACTCTGCAGTTGATGGATGCCCGGTTTAATTCTTTGTTTGCTGAGCTGGTTGGCGCAATCGGTTCGCATCTTTGGCCATTGAACCGAAAGGTTGGTGATTCGATCCCACCCATAGATGATGAGTTCCCACACTTTTAACCCTGATGACCATTCTCCTTAACAGGTTTTCAGTGAGGATTTTGGCCTCAAGAAGATAACCATGTGAGCTCCTCAGATATCAAGCGAATCCCCAAACAGACAGCTCTTAATGCGCAACCGAAGCAAAAATGACAAGGCGAACGCTGATCCAGACACGCCAAAGCGTGCATCCTGTCTATGAGACACCTTGACTTGTCTGTGTCACGATCTGCTCACCCAAGTGGCAGCGGGGCAATTCCAAACTGCGCTTCCGATTATACTCCCAGTTTAGTCCAATGCCACTTTCCGGAAAGAATTCAAATAAGGAAAAAAAAAGAACATGATTAGAAGGACCCATGAAAAGTGAAGATTCGCAATCAAAGTCTCGAAGAGGCTGGGTTTCCCTTCTGATCAACAATGCGGGTGTGCCTGCACGGCAACGATTGCAACAGATCGAGGAGGCGGCTCATCAGTTCCCTTCTCCAGGACAGAAATGAAGGAAATAAGAGAAATTTAACAAAGTTTCACATCGCCACAACAGCAAATAGCTGCGAATAGAATTCATGCAAGATTTGATTTCACAGCAGCAGTGGTATAACGATCTCCATTCGCTTTCAGTGAAAAGAGTGAACAACGCATCTTGCCTGGAACATGAAGCAGCAGTGCAGCCTGCTTGTTCCCGATATCATGCTGGAGACATTCCATGCCACTGCACCATGCAAGCACAGCCTGGACGCTGACCCGATGGAGGATCTGTGCTGTCCCATACCATAGAACAGTCTGCGAGCAGCAAAGACATTTTGTTGCGTTCAACTTAAACGCAACTCAGCCCGACCATGCTTCAGCATCACCTCCGCCTCCTCAGAGACTGACACCTCAGTCCAGTGCCTAAGGCCACGGCGAGCTGTTAGCTCAGATATGGCATTTTCCGATGTTGATACTGCAACACAACAACAGCGAAGGCACAGGGAAAGGCTTCGAGGATGCCTATCCGGCTCGCACATTATCTCAGCTGCTCGGGTATGCCTGGCTACAATATCAAATAACCCCCAGATACCGATTGCCCATCAATCAAAACTAACATCAATAGAAAGCTGTATCTGCCTCGTGAGACTCTGTTGAGCAACAAATGTATTGCGTCTGTGAGAAACTGTGTTCGGTTATGCTTCGATAAAGAAAATATGATCTGCACGACATTTCAGGAATTTAGATTTTCGCTTTGGAAACTGATTTTGCTCATTGCTCGAAACAGAATAACTGTCGCGTTTACACATAACGTAAAAAGCACCAGACTGCAGGGAAAATGCACAAAGCTGAGCAGTCCATCGTGTACTAGATGACACCGTGCAGCATACTTACAGTTAACGCACCTGTTTTGCAGAATAAGCGATTCAAAGAAAGTCCTCCATCTGAAAAGCTGAGTTAGCATTAGAATCCGAG